>NW_027040464.1:47500-247500 GCF_034236695.1 Oncorhynchus nerka
ATATATATACTGTATGTGAAGGAATGCTTTCTGAAGGCCCTGTATATTATATATATATATACATACTGTATGTGAAGGCCCTGTATATTATATATATATATACATACTGTATGTGAAGGAATGCTTTCTGAAGGCCCTGTATATTATATATATATATATATACATACTGTATGTGAAGGAATGCTTTCTGAAGGCCCTGTATATTATATATATATACACATACTGTATGTGAAGGAATGCTTTCTGAAGGCCCTGTATATTATATATATATATACATACTGTATGTGAAGGAATGTGAATGAATGCCTTTCATAACAATGCAGAGTTAAAAAGTTAAAACAGATTAGATTGATAATGGTCAAATCAAATCAAATTTTTATTTGTCACATACACATGGTTAGCAGATGTTAATGCGAGTGTAGCGAAATGCTTGTGCTTCTAGTTCCGACAATGCAGTGATAACCAACAAGTAATCTAACTAACAATTCTAAAACTACTGTCTTATACACAGTGTAAGGGGATAAGGAATATGTACATAAGGATATATGAATGAGTGATGGTACAGAGCAGCATACAGTAGATGGTATCGAGTACAGTATATACATATGAGATGAGTATGTAGACAAAGTAAACAAAGTGGCATAGTTAAAGTGGCTAGTGATACATGTATTACATAAGGATGCAGTCGATGATGTAGAGTACAGTATATACGTATGCATATGAGATGAATAATGTAGGGTAAGTAACATTATATAAGGTAGCATTGTTTAAAGTGGCTAGTGATATATTTACATCATTTCCCATCAATTCCCATTATTAAAGTGGCTGGAGTTGGGTCAGTGTCAATGACAGTGTGTTGGCAGCAGCCACTCAATGTTAGTGGTGGCTGTTTAACAGTCTGATGGCCTTGAGATAGAAGCTGTTTTTCAGTCTCTCGGTCCCAGCTTTGATGCACCTGTACTGACCTCGCCTTCTGGATGATAGCGGGGTGAACAGGCAGTGGTTCGGGTGGTTGATGTCCTTGATGATCTTTATGGCCTTCCTGTAACATCGGGTGGTGTAGGTGTCCTGGAGGGTAGGTAGTTTGCCCCGGTGATGCGTTGTGCAGACCTCACTACCCTCTGGAGAGCCTTACGGTTGAGGGCGGAGCAGTTGCCGTACCAGGCGGTGATACAGCCCGCCAGGATGCTCTCGATTGTGCATCTGTAGAAGTTTGTGAGTGCTTTTGGTGACAAGCCGAATTTCTTCAGCCTCCTGAGGTTGAAGAGGCGCTGCTGCGCCTTCTTCACGACGCTGTCAGTGTGAGTGGACCAATTCAGTTTGTCTGTGATGTGTATGCCGAGGAACTTAAAACTTGCTACCCTCTCCACTACTGTTCCATCGATGTGGATAGGGGGTGTTCCCTCTGCTGTTTCCTGAAGTCCACAATCATCTCCTTAGTTTTGTTGACGTTGAGTGTGAGGTTATTTTCCTGACACCACACTCCGAGGGCCCTCACCTCCTCCCTGTAGGCCGTCTCGTCGTTGTTGGTAATCAAGCCTACCACTGTTGTGTCGTCCGCAAACTTGATGATTGAGTTGGAGGCGTGCGTGGCCACGCAGTCGTGGGTGAACAGGGAGTACAGGAGAGGGCTCAGAACGCACCCTTGTGGGGCCCCGTGTTGAGGATCAGCGGGGAGGAGATGTTGTTGCCTACCCTCACCACCTGGGGGCGGCCCGTCAGGAAGTCCAGTACCCAGTTGCACAGGGCGGGGTCGAGACCCAGGGTCTCGAGCTTGATGACGAGCTTGGAGGGTACTATGGTGTTGAATGCCGAGCTGTAGTCGATGAACAGCATTCTCACATAGGTATTCCTCTTGTCCAGGTGGGTTAGGGCAGTGTGCAGTGTGGTTGAGATTGCATCGTCTGTGGACCTATTTGGGCGGTAAGCAAATTGGAGTGGGTCTAGGGTGTCAGGTAGGGTGGAGGTGATATGGTCCTTGACTAGTCTCTCAAAGCACTTCATGATGACGGAAGTGAGTGCTACGGGGCGGTAGTCGTTTAGCTCAGTTACCTTAGCTTTCTTGGGAACAGGAACAATGGTGGCCCTCTTGAAGCATGTGGGAACAGCAGACTGGTATAGGGATTGATTGAATATGTCCGTAAACACACCGGCCAGCTGGTCTGCGCATGCTCTGAGGGCGCGGCTGGGGATGCCGTCTGGGCCTGCAGCCTTGCGAGGGTTAACACGTTTAAATGTCTTACTCACCTCGGCTGCAGTGAAGGAGAGACCACATGTTTTCGTTGCAGGCCGTGTCAGTGGCACTGTATTGTCCTCAAAGCGGGCAAAAAAGTTATTTAGTCTGCTTGGGAGCAAGACATCCTGGTCCGTGACTGGGCTGGGTTTCTTCTTGTAGTCCGTGATTGACTGTAGACCCTGCCACATGCCTCTTGTGTCTGAGCCATTGAATTGAGATTCCACTTTGTCTCTGTACTGACGCTTAGCTTGTTTAATAGCCTTGCGGAGGGAATAGCTGCATTGTTTATATTCGGACATGTTACCAGACACCTTGCCCTGATTAAAAGCAGTGGTTCGCGCTTTCAGAATCACGCGAATGCTGCCATCAATCCACGGTTTCTGGTTTGGGAATGTTTTTATCGTTGCTATATGGGAACGACATCTTCGACGCACGTTCTAATGAACTCGCACACCGAATCAGCGTATTCGTCAATATTTTCATCTGACGCAATACGAAACATGTCCCAGTCCACGTGATGGAAGCAGTCTTGGAGTGTGGAGTCAGCTTGGTCGGACCAGCGTTGGACAGACCTCAGCGTGGGAGCCTCTTGTTTTAGTTTCTGCCTGTAGGCAGGGATCAGCAAAATGGAGTCGTGGTCAGCTTTTCCGAAAGGGGGGCGGGGCAGGGCCTTATATGCGTCGCGGAAGTTAGAGTAACAATGATCCAAGGTTTTACCACCCCTGGTTGCGCAATCGATATGCTGATAAAATTTAGGGAGTCTTGTTTTCAGATTAGCTTTGTTAAAATCCCCAGCTACAATGAATGCTGCCTCCGGATAAATGGTTTCCAGTTTGCAAAGAGTTAAATAAAGTTTGTTCAGAGCCATCGATGTGTCTGCTTGGGGGGGGGATATATACGGCTGTGATTATAATCGAAGAGAATTCTCTTGGAAGATAATGCGGTCTACATTTGATTGTGAGGAATTCTAAATCAGGTGAACAGAAGGATTTGAGTTCCTGTATGTTTCCTTCATCACACCATGTCTCGTTAGTCATGAGGCATACGCCCCCGCCACTCTTCTTACCAGAAAGATGTTTGTTTCTGTCGGCGCGATGCGTGGAGAAACCCGTTGGCTGCACCGCATCGGATAGCGTCTTCCCAGTAAGCCATGTTTCCGTGAAGCAGAGAACGTTGCAGTCTCTGATGTCCCTCTGGAATGCTACCCTTGCTCGGATTTCGTCAACCTTGTTGTCAAGAGACTGGACATTGGCAAGAAGAATGCTGGGGAGTGGTGCGCGATGTGCCCTTGTCCGGAGTCTGACCAGAAGACCGCTACGTTTCCCTCTTTTTCGGAGTCGTTTTCTTGGGTCGCTGCATGCGATCCATTCCGTTGTTCTGTTTGTAAGGCAGAACACAGGATCCGCGTCGCGGAAAACATATTCTTGGTCGTACTGATGGTGAGTTGACGCTGATCTTATATTCAGTAGTCTGGTTAGCAGATGTTAATGGCCACATGGTTAGCAGATGTTAATGGCCACATGGTTAGCAGATGTTAATGGTCACATGGCTAGCAGATGTTAATGGTCACATGGTTAGCAGATGTTAATGGCCACATGGTTAGCAGATGTTAATGGTCACATGGTTAGCAGATGTTAATGGTCACATGGCTAGCAGATGTTAATGGTCACATGGTTAGCAGATGTTAATGGTCACATGGTTAGCAGATGTTAATGGTCACATGGTTAGCAGATGTTAATGGTCACATGGTTAGCAGATGTTAATGGTCACATGGTTAGCAGATGTTAATGGTCACATGGTTAGCAGATGTTAATGGTCACATGGTTAGCAGATGTTAATGGTCACATGGTTAGCAGATGTTAATGGTCACATGGTTAGCAGATGTTAATGGCCACATGGTTAGCAGATGTTAATGGTCACATGGTTAGCAGATGTTAATGGTCACATGGCTAGCAGATGTTAAAGGTCACATGGTTAGCAGATGTTAATGGTCACATGGTTAGCAGATGGTAATGGTCACATGGTTAGCAGATGTTAATGGCCAGATGGTTAGCAGATGTTAATGGTCACATGGTTAGCAGATGTTAATGGTCACATGGTTAGCAGATGTTAATGGTCACATGGTTAGCAGATGTTAATGGTCACATGGTTAGCAGATGTTAATGGTCACATGGTTAGCAGATGTTGATGGTCACATGGTTAGCAGATGTTAATGGTCACATGGTTAGCAGATGTTAATGGTCACATGGTTAGCAGATGTTAATGGTCACATGGTTAGCAGATGTTAATGGTCACATGGTTAGCAGATGTTAATGGTCACATGGTTAGCAGATGTTAATGGTCACATGGTTAGCAGATGTTAATGGTCACATGGTTAGCAGATGTTAATGGTCACATACACATGGTTAGCAGATGTTAATGGTCACATGGTTAGCAGATGTTAATGGTCACATACACATGGTTAGCAGATGTTAATGGTCACATGGTTAGCAGATGTTAATGGTCACATACACCACATACACCACATGGTTAGCAGATGTTAATGGTCACATGGTTAGCAGATGTTACTGGTCACATGGTTAGCAGATGTTAATGGTCACATACACCACATGGTTAGCAGATGTTAATGGTCACATACACATGGTTAGCAGATGTTAATGGTCACATGGTTAGCAGATGTTAATGTTCACATGGTTAGCAGATGTTAATGGTCACATACACATGGTTAGCAGATGTTAATGTTCACATACACATGGTTAGCAGATGTTAATGGTCACATGGTTACCAGATGTTAATGGTCACATGGTTAGCAGATGTTAATGGTCACATACACCACATGGTTAGCAGATGTTAATGGTCACATACACCACATGGTTAGCAGATGTTAATGGTCACATACACATGGTTAGCAGATGTTAATGGTCACATGGTAAGCAGATGTTAATGGTCACATACACATGGTTAGCAGATGTTAATGGTCACATGGTTAGCAGATGTTAATGGTCACATACACATGGTTAGCAGATGATAATGGTCACATGGTTAGCAGATGTTAATCGTCACATACACATGGTTAGCAGATGTTAATGGTCACATGGTTAGCAGATGTTAATCGTCACATACACATGGCTAGCAGATGTTAATCGTCACATACACATGGCTAGCAGATGTTAATCGTCACATACACATGGCTAGCAGATGTTAATCGTCACATACACATGGCTAGCAGATGTTAATGGTCACATGGTTAACAGATGTTGTTGGTCACATACACCACATGGTTAGCAGATGTTAATGGTCACATGGTTAGCAGATGTTATTGGTCACATGGTTAGCAGATGTTAATGGTCACATGGTTAGCAGATGTTAATGGTCACATGGTTAGCAGATGTTAATGGTCACATGGTTAGCAGATGTTAATGGTCACATACACCACATGGTTAGCAGATGTTAATGGTCACATACACATGGTTAGCAGATGTTAATGGTCACATGGTTAGCAGATGTTAATGGTCACATGGTTAGCAGATGTTAATGGTCACATGGTTAGCAGATGTTAATGGTCACATGGTTAGCAGATGTTAATGTTCACATGGTTAGCAGATGTTAATGGTCACATGGTTAGCAGATGTTAATGTTCACATGGTTAGCAGATGTTAATGGTCACATGGTTAGCAGATGTTAATGGTCACATGGTTAGCAGATGTTAATGGTCACATGGTTAGCAGATGTTGATGGTCACATACACATGGTTAGCAGATGTTAATAGTCACCTACACATGGTTAGCAGATGTTAATGGTCACATACACATGGTTAGCAGATGTTAATGGTCACATACACATGGTTAGCAGATGTTAATAGTCACATACACACGGTTAGCAGATGTTAATGGCCACATGGTTAGCAGATGTTAATGGTCACATGGTTAGCAGATGTTAATGGTCACATGGTTAGCAGATGTTAATGGTCACATGGTTAGCAGATGATAATGGTCACATGGTTAGCAGATGTTATTGGTCACATGGTTAGCAGATGTTAATGGTCACATGGTTAGCAGATGTTAATGGTCACATGGTTAGCAGATGATAATGGTCACATGGTTAGCAGATGTTAATGGTCACATGGTTAGCAGATGTTAATGGTCACATGGTTAGCAGATGTTAATGGTCACATGGTTAGCAGATGTTAATGGTCACATGGTTAGCAGATGTTAATGGTCACATGGTTAGCAGATGTTAATGGTCACATGGTTAGCAGATGTTGATGGTCACATACACATGGTTAGCAGATGTCAATGGTCACATACACCACATGGTTAGCAGATGTTAATGGTCACATACACATGGTTAGCAGATGTTAATGGTCACATGGTTAGCAGATGTTAATGGTCACATACACATGGTTAGCAGATGTTGTTGGTCACATGGTTAGCAGATGTTAATGGTCACATGTTTAGCAGATGTTAATGGTCACATGGTTAGCAGATGTTAATGGTCACATACACATGGTTAGCAGATGTTAATGAGTAGGTAGGGGTAAAAGTGACTTGGCAATCAGGATAAATAATAAACAGAGTAACAGCAGCCTCTCTGAGTAGGTATAGTAGCAGCAGCCTCTCTGAGTAGGTATAGTAACAGCAGCCTCTCTGAGTAGGTATAGTAGCAGCAGCCTCTCTGAGTAGGTATAGTAGCAGCAGCCTCTCTGAGTAGGTATAGTAGCAGCAGCCTCTCTGAGTAGGTATAGTAGCAGCAGCCTCTCTGAGTAGGTATAGTAACAGCAGCCTCTCTGAGTAGGTATAGTAACAGCAGCCTCTCTGAGTAGGTATAGTAGCAGCAGCCTCTCTGAGTAGGTATAGTAGCAGCAGCCTCTCTGAGTAGGTATAGTAGCAGCAGCCTCTCTGAGTAGGTATAGTAACAGCAGCCTCTCTGAGTAGGTATAGTAGCAGCAGCCTCTCTGAGTAGGTATAGTAGCAGCAGCCTCTCTGAGTAGGTATAGTAGCAGCAGCCTCTCTGAGTAGGTATAGTAACAGCAGCCTCTCTGAGTAGGTATAGTAACAGCAGCCTCTCTGAGTAGGTATAGTAACAGCAGCCTCTCTGAGTAGGTATAGTAACAGCAGCCTCTCTGAGTAGGTATAGTAACAGCAGCCTCTCTGAGTAGGTATAGTAACAGCAGCCTCTCTGAGTAGGTATAGTAACAGCAGCCTCTCTGAGTAGGTATAGTAGCAGCAGCCTCTCTGAGTAGGTATAGTAGCAGCAGCCTCTCTGAGTAGGTATAGTAACAGCAGCCTCTCTGAGTAGGTATAGTAGCAGCAGCCTCTCTGAGTAGGTATAGTAGCAGCAGCCTCTCTGAGTAGGTATAGTAGCAGCAGCCTCTCTGAGTAGGTATAGTAACAGCAGCCTCTCTGAGTAGGTATAGTAGCAGCAGCCTCTCTGAGTAGGTATAGTAACAGCAGCCTCTCTGAGTAGGTATAGTAGCAGCAGCCTCTCTGAGCAGGTATAGTAGCAGCAGCCTCTCTGAGTAGGTATAGTAGCAGCAGCCTCTCTGAGTAGGTATAGTAGCAGCAGCCTCTCTGAGTAGGTATAGTAGCAGCAGCCTCTCTGAGTAGGTATAGTAACAGCAGCCTCTCTGAGTAGGTATAGTAACAGCAGCCTCTCTGAGTAGGTATAGTAGCAGCAGCCTCTCTGAGTAGGTATAGTAGCAGCAGCCTCTCTGAGTAGGTATAGTAGCAGCAGCCTCTCTGAGTAGGTATAGTAACAGCAGCCTCTCTGAGTAGGTATAGTAGCAGCAGCCTCTCTGAGTAGGTATAGTAACAGCAGCCTCTCTGAGTAGGTATAGTAGCAGCAGCCTCTCTGAGTAGGTATAGTAGCAGCAGCCTCTCTGAGTAGGTATAGTAGCAGCAGCCTCTCTGAGTAGGTATAGTAACAGCAGCCTCTCTGAGTAGGTATAGTAGCAGCAGCCTCTCTGAGTAGGTATAGTAGCAGCAGCCTCTCTGAGTAGGTATAGTAACAGCAGCCTCTCTGAGTAGGTATAGTAACAGCAGCCTCTCTGAGTAGGTATAGTAGCAGCAGCCTCTCTGAGTAGGTATAGTAGCAGCAGCCTCTCTGAGTAGGTATAGTAGCAGCAGCCTCTCTGAGTAGGTATAGTAACAGCAGCCTCTCTGAGTAGGTATAGTAACAGCAGCCTCTCTGAGTAGGTATAGTAGCAGCAGCCTCTCTGAGTAGGTATAGTAACAGCAGCCTCTCTGAGTAGGTATAGTAACAGCAGCCTCTCTGAGTAGGTATAGTAGCAGCAGCCTCTCTGAGTAGGTATAGTAGCAGCAGCCTCTCTGAGTAGGTATAGTAACAGCAGCCTCTCTGAGTAGGTATAGTAACAGCAGCCTCTCTGAGTAGGTATAGTAGCAGCAGCCTCTCTGAGTAGGTATAGTAGCAGCAGCCTCTCTGAGTAGGTATAGTAGCAGCAGCCTCTCTGAGTAGGTATAGTAACAGCAGCCTCTCTGAGTAGGTATAGTAGCAGCAGCCTCTCTGAGTAGGTATAGTAACAGCAGCCTCTCTGAGTAGGTATAGTAGCAGCAGCCTCTCTGAGTAGGTATAGTAGCAGCAGCCTCTCTGAGTAGGTATAGTAGCAGCAGCCTCTCTGAGTAGGTATAGTAACAGCAGCCTCTCTGAGTAGGTATAGTAACAGCAGCCTCTCTGAGTAGGTATAGTAACAGCAGCCTCTCTGAGTAGGTATAGTAACAGCAGCCTCTCTGAGTAGGTATAGTAACAGCAGCGTATGTGAGTCCCTCCCTCCCTCCCTCCCTCCCTCCCTCCCTCCCTCCCTCCCTCCCTCCCTCCCTCCCTCCCTCCCTCCCTCCCTCCCTCCCTCCCCTCCCTCCCTCCCTCCCTCCCTCCCTCCCTCCCCTCCCTCCCTCCCCCTCCCTCCCCCCTCCCTCCCTCCCTCCCTCCCCTCCCTCCCTCCCTCCCTCCCTCCCTCCTCCCTCCTCCCTCCCTCCCTCCCTCCCTCCCTCCCAGCTCCTGTTTGTGTTCAGACGCACAGGGAAATCCGTTGTTGCCTCGCTAGTTGAGAACAGTAACAAGTGAAACAGATAAATACATGTTGTCTCCGGTATGGACTTCAAGAAGAGCCGATATGGAAGGTAGGCAGAATATTATTCTAGACAGAGGAATTAATATATCTCTGATAAAGTGATCTTTTATTGAACTACTTAACTAATATTGTTGTTTGTCGGTTGGTTGACGGTTGGGGTTAGGTTGGTTGACGGTTGGGGTTAGGTTGGTTGACGGTTGGGGTTAGGTTGGTTGACGGTTGGGGTTAGGTTGGGTTGGTTGGCGGTTGGGGTTAGGTTGGTTGACGGTTGGGGTTAGGTTGGTTTACAGTTGGGGTTAGGTTGGGTTGGTTGGCGGTTGAGGTTAGGCTGGTTTACAGTTGGGGTTGGGTTGGTTGACGGTTGGGGTTAGGTTGGTTGACGGTTGGGGTTAGGTTGGTTGACGGTTGGGGTTAGGTTGGTTGACGGTTGGGGTTAGGTTGGTTTACAGTTGGGGTTAGGTTGGGTTGGTTGGCGGTTGGGGTTAGGCTGGGTTGGTTGGCGGTTGGGGTTAGGTTGGTTTACAGTTGGGGTTAGGTTGGGTTGGTTGGCGGTTGGGGTTAGGCTGGGTTGGTTGACGGTTGGGGTTAGGTTGGGTTGGTTGGTTGACTGTTGGGGTTAGGTTGGATTGGTTGGTGGTTGGGTTGGTTGGAGTTAGGTTGGTTAACGGTTGGGGTTAGGTTGGTTGATGGTTGTGGTTAGGTTGGTTTACAGTTGGGGTTAGGCTGGGTTGGTTGACGTTTGGGGTTAGGTTGGTTTACAGTTGGGGTTGGGTTGGTTGGCGGTTGGGGTTAGGTTAGTTGACAGTTGGAGTTAGGTTGCTAGACGGCTGGGGTTAGGTTGGTTGGGGTTAGGTTGGTTGACGGTTGGGGTTAGGTTGGGTTGGTTGGAGTTAGGTTGGTTGACGGTTGGGGTTAGGTTGGTTGACGGTTGGAGTTAGGTTGGTTGGAGTTAGGTTGGTTGGTTGACGGTTGGGGTTAGGTTGGGTTGGTTGGCGGTTGGGTTGGTTGGAGTTAGGTTGGTTAACGGTTGGGGTTAGGTTGGTTGACGGTTGGGGTTAGGTTGGTTGACGGTTGGGGTTAGGTTGGTTGACGGTTGGGGTTAGGTTGGGTTGGTTGGCGGTTGGGGTTGGGTTGGTTGGAGTTAGGTTGGTTGACGGTTGGGGTTAGGTTGGTTGGAGTCAGGTTGGTTGACGGTTGGAGTTAGGTTGGTTGGCAGTTGGTTGGAGTTAGGTTGGTTGACGGTTGGGGTTAGGTTGGTTGACGGTTGGAGTTAGGTTGGTTGACGGTTGGGGTTAGGTTGGTTGACGGTTGGAGTTAGGTTGGTTGGAGTCAGGTTGGTTGACGGTTGGAGTTAGGTTGATTGGCGGTTGGTTGGAGTTAGGTTGGTTGACGGTTGGAGTTAGGTTGATTGGCGGTTGGTTGGAGTTAGGTTGGTTGACGGTTGGGGTTGGGTTGGTTGACGGTTGGGGTTGGGTTGGTTGACGGTTGGAGTTAGGTTGGTTGACGGTTGGAGTTAGGTTGGTTGACGGTTGGAGTTGGGTTGGTTGACGGTTGGGGTTAGGTTGGTTGACGGTTGGGGTTGGGTTGGTTGACGGTTGGGGTTAGGTTGGTTGACGGTTGGAGTTGGGTTGGTTGACGGTTGGAGATAGGTGTTTTGCTAGCTGATGTGAAGCCATGTGCACCGATGCGCTTGGGGACAAGTGTCTGTGTGTGTGTGTGTGTGTGTGTGTGTGTGTGTGTGTGTGTGTGTGTGTGTGTCTTGCCACTAGCAGGATACAGAAACAGATCCTCTTAGATATAAAGACCCGGTGGATCAGACACCACGTCTGATATAAAGACCCGGTGGATCAGACACCACGTCTGATATAAAGACCCGGTGGATCAGACACCACGTCTGATATAAAGACCCGGTGGATCAGACACCACGTCTGATGTAAAGACCCGGTGGATCAGACACCACGTCTGATGTAAAGACCCGGTGGATCAGACACCACGTCTGATATAAAGACCCGGTGGATCAGACACCACGTCTGATGTAAAGACCCGGTGGATCAGACACCACGTCTGATGTAAAGACCCGGTGGATCAGACACCACGTCTGATATAAAGACCCGGTGGATCAGACACCACGTCTGATGTAAAGACCGGTGGATCAGACACCACGTCTGATGTAAAGACCCGGTGGATCAGACACCACGTCTGATGTAAAGACCCGGTGGATCAGACACCACGTCTGATGTAAAGACCCGGTGGATCAGACACCACGTCTGATGTAAAGACCCGGTGGATCAGACACCACGTCTGATATAAAGACCCGGTGGATCAGACACCACGTCTGATGTAAAGACCCGGTGGATCAGACACCACGTCTGATATAAAGACCGGTGGATCAGACACCACGTCTGATGTAAAGACCGGTGGATCAGACACCACGTCTGATGTAAAGACCCGGTGGATCAGACACCACGCCTGATATAAAGACCCGTGGATCAGACACCACGCCTGATGTAAAGACCCGGTGGATCAGACACCACGTCTGATATAAAGACCCGGTGGATCAGACACCACGTCTGATATAAAGACCCGGTGGATCAGACACCACGTCTGATGTAAAGACCCGGTGGATCAGACACCACGTCTGATATAAAGACCCGGTGGATCAGACACCACGTCTGATGTAAAGACCCGGTGGATCAGACACCACGTCTGATGTAAAGACCCGGTGGATCAGACACCACGTCTGATATAAAGACCCGGTGGATCAGACACCACGTCTGATATAAAGACCCGGTGGATCAGACACCACGTCTGATGTAAAGACCCGGTGGATCAGACACCACCATCAGACATTACTAACATTCTGTTCACTGCTGTGTAGATTATAGTTTCCCATTTCTAACGCAACAAGTGGAATGTGAGAGAGAGAGCAGGTGAAAGTTCAAGCCCAGCCGAGGTAGACACAGCCACCCCCCCTAGTGTGTGTGCTCCATTATAACGCTGATACCATAGGAGGGTCGTTAGATCAGCCTTGGCCGCTCACACTAATGATAGAGAAAGACAGGAAGAGAGAGGGAGAGAGTGGGGAGAGAAAAAGAGGGGGAAGATGGAGGTAGAGAGAGGGAGTGAGAGAATGGAGGGGGAGATATAGGCAGAGTTGGAGGCAGGGTGCCCCTCTTTTGGACGATATCAATGCTTTCTCTGATCAGAGCCTTTGTCCCTTCAGGCTCACTGAGACACACACGCCTGTTGTCCATTAGCTGACAGAATCAAATCACATGTTGTGTGTCACATACTCTGAATACAACAGGTGTAGACCTTAGCGAGAAATACTTACTTACAAGCCCTTAACTCTATTTCTTGAACTGCAATGTTGGTTAAGAAAATATTTAGTAATTAAAAATAAAAATAAATCTAAAAGTAACACAAGACAAGTACATAACAATAACAAGACTATATACAGGGGCTACCGGTACCGAGTCAGAGATACTACCAGAGATACTGGTAGTCTAGGAGAGTGATGGACCACCGTGAGACCAACCATCCTCTCACTCTGCTACTGAAGAGATACTGGTAGTCTAGGAGAGTGATGGACCACCGTGAGACCAACCATCCTCTCACTCTGCTACTGAAGAGATACTGGTAGTCTAGGAGAGTGATGGACCACCGTGAGACCAACCATCCTCTCACTCTGCTACTGAAGAGATACTGGTAGTCTAGGAGAGTGATGGACCACCGTGAGACCAACCATCCTCTCACTCTGCTACTGAAGAGATACTGGTAGTCTAGGAGAGTGATGGACCACAGTGAGACCAACCATCCTCTCACTCTGCTACTGAAGAGATACTGGTAGTCTAGGAGAGTGATGGACCACAGTGAGACCAACCATCCTCTCACTCTGCTACTGAAGAGATACTGGTAGTCTAGGAGAGTGATGGACCACAGTGAGACCAACCATCCTCTCACTCTGCTACTGAAGAGATACTGGTAGTCTAGGAGAGTGATGGACCACAGTGAGACCAACCATCCTCTCACTCTGCTACTGAAGAGATACTGGTAGTCTAGGAGAGTGATGGACCACAGTGAGACCAACCATCCTCTCACTCTGCTACTGAAGAGATACTGGTAGTCTAGGAGAGTGATGGACCACAGTGAGACCAACCATCCTCTCACTCTGCTACTGAAGAGATACTGGTAGTCTAGGAGAGTGATGGACCACAGTGAGACCAACCATCCTCTCACTCTGCTACTGAAGAGATACTGGTAGTCTAGGAGAGTGATGGACCACAGTGAGACCAACCATCCTCTCACTCTGCTACTGAAGAGATACTGGTAGTCTAGGAGAGTGATGGACCACCGTGAGACCAACCATCCTCTCACTCTGCTACTGAAGAGATACTGGTAGTCTAGGAGAGTGATGGACCACAGTGAGACCAACCATCCTCTCACTCTGCTACTGAAGAGATACTGGTAGTCTAGGAGAGTGATGGACCACAGTGAGACCAACCATCCTCTCACTCTGCTACTGAAGAGATACTGGTAGTCTAGGAGAGTGATGGACCACAGTGAGACCAACCATCCTCTCACTCTGCTACTGAAGAGATACTGGTAGTCTAGGAGAGTGATGGACCACAGTGAGACCAACCATCCTCTCACTCTGCTACTGAAGAGATACTGGTAGTCTAGGAGAGTGATGGACCACAGTGAGACCAACCATCCTCTCACTCTGCTACTGAAGAGATACTGGTAGTCTAGGAGAGTGATGGACCACCGTGAGACCAACCATCCTCTCACTCTGCTACTGAAGAGATACTGGTAGTCTAGTAGAGTGATGGACCACAGTGAGACCAACCATCCTCTCACTCTGCTACTGAAGAGATACTGGTAGTCTAGGAGAGTGATGGACCACCGTGAGACCAACCATCCTCTCACTCTGCTACTGAAGAGATACTGGTAGTCTAGGAGAGTGATGGACCACCGTGAGACCAACCATCCTCTCACTCTGCTACTGAAGAGATACTGGTAGTCTAGTAGAGTGATGGACCACCGTGAGACCAACCATCCTCTCACTCTGCTACTGAAGAGATACTGGTAGTCTAGGAGAGTGATGGACCACCGTGAGACCAACCATCCTCTCACTCTGCTACTGAAGAGATACTGGTAGTCTAGGAGAGTGATGGACCACAGTGAGACCAACCATCCTCTCACTCTGCTACTGAAGAGATACTGGTAGTCTAGGAGAGTGATGGACCACCGTGAGACCAACCATCCTCTCACTCTGCTACTGAAGAGATACTGGTAGTCTAGGAGAGTGATGGACCACATTGAGACCAACCATCCTCTCACTCTGCTACTGAAGAGATACTGGTAGTCTAGTAGAGTGATGGACCACCGTGAGACCAACCATCCTCTCACTCTGCTACTGAAGAGATACTGGTAGTCTAGGAGAGTGATGGACCACCGTGAGACCAACCATCCTCTCACTCTGCTACTGAAGAGATACTGGTAGTCTAGGAGAGTGATGGACCACCGTGAGACCAACCATCCTCTCACTCTGCTACTGAAGAGATACTGGTAGTCTAGGAGAGTGATGGACCACCGTGAGACCAACCATCCTCTCACTCTGCTACTGAAGAGATACTGGTAGTCTAGGAGAGTGATGGACCACAGTGAGACCAACCATCCTCTCACTCTGCTACTGAAGAGATACTGGTAGTCTAGGAGAGTGATGGACCACCGTGAGACCAACCATCCTCTCACTCTGCTACTGAAGAGATACTGGTAGTCTAGGAGAGTGATGGACCACCGTGAGACCAACCATCCTCTCACTCTGCTACTGAAGAGATACTGGTAGTCTAGGAGAGTGATGGACCACAGTGAGACCAACCATCCTCTCACTCTGCTACTGAAGAGATACTGGTAGTCTAGGAGAGTGATGGACCACCGTGAGACCAACCATCCTCTCACTCTGCTACTGAAGAGATAAGAGATACTGGTAGTCTAGGAGAGTGATGGACCACAGTGAGACCAACCATCCTCTCACTCTGCTACTGAAGAGATACTGGTAGTCTAGGAGAGTGATGGACCACCGTGAGACCAACCATCCTCTCACTCTGCTACTGAAGAGATACTGGTAGTCTAGGAGAGTGATGGACCACCGTGAGACCAACCATCCTCTCACTCTGCTACTGAAGAGATACTGGTAGTCTAGGAGAGTGATGGACCACATGAGACCAACCATCCTCTCACTCTGCTACTGAAGAGATACTGGTAGTCTAGGAGAGTGATGGACCACCGTGAGACCAACCATCCTCTCACTCTGCTACTGAAGAGATACTGGTAGTCTAGGAGAGTGATGGACCACCGTGAGACCAACCATCCTCTCACTCTGCTACTGAAGAGATACTGGTAGTCTAGGAGAGTGATGGACCACCGTGAGACCAACCATCCTCTCACTCTGCTACTGAAGAGATACTGGTAGTCTAGGAGAGTGATGGACCACAGTGAGACCAACCATCCTCTCACTCTGCTACTGAAGAGATACTGGTAGTCTAGGAGAGTGATGGACCACAGTGAGACCAACCATCCTCTCACTCTGCTACTGAAGAGATACTGGTAGTCTAGGAGAGTGATGGACCACAGTGAGACCAACCATCCTCTCACTCTGCTACTGAAGAGATACTGGTAGTCTAGGAGAGTGATGGACCACAGTGAGACCAACCATCCTCTCACTCTGCTACTGAAGAGATACTGGTAGTCTAGGAGAGTGATGGACCACAGTGAGACCAACCATCCTCTCACTCTGCTACTGAAGGATACCTGTTAGAGCATGGACCTCCACATCCTGAGACCAAAATCCTCTATGAGCTGAATACTGAAGAGATACTGGTAGTCTAGGAATAAGGCCTGTTAGAGCAGCCTCCACATCCTGTCCCTCTCCTCTCTAAAACCTTTATGAGCTGAAAGGCCTGTTAGAGCAGCCTCCACATCCTGCACCTCTCTAGGTAACTAAAACCTTTATGAGCTGAATAAGGCCTGTTAGAGCAGCCTCCACATCCTGTACCTCTCTAGGTAACTAAAACCTTTATGAGCTGAATAAGGCCTGTTAGAGCAGCCTCCACATCCTGTCCCTCTCTAGGTAACTAAAACCTTTATGAGCTGAGTAAGGCCTGTTAGAGCAGCCTCCACATCCTGTCCCTCTCTAGGTAACTAAAACCTTTATGAGCTGAATAAGGCCTGTTAGAGCAGCCTCCACATCCTGTCCCTCTCTAGGTAACTAAAACCTTTATGAGCTGAATAAGGCCTGTTAGAGCAGCCTCCACATCCTGTCCCTCTCTAGGTAACTAAAACCTTTATGAGCTGAGTAAGGCCTGTTAGAGCAGCCTCCACATCCTGTCCCTCTCTAGGTAACTAAAACCTTTATGAGCTGAATAAGGCCTGTTAGAGCAGCCTCCACATCCTGTCCCTCTCTAGGTAACTAAAACCTTTATGAGCTGAATAAGGCCTGTTAGAGCAGCCTCCACATCCTGTCCCTCTCTAGGTAACTAAAACCTTTATGAGCTGAATAAGGCCTGTTAGAGCAGCCTCCACATCCTGTCCCTCTCTAGGTAACTAAAACCTTTATGAGCTGAATAAGGCCTGTTAGAGCAGCCTCCACATCCTGTCCCTCTCTAGGTAACTAAAACCTTTATGAGCTGAATAAGGCCTGTTAGAGCAGCCTCCACATCCCTGTCCCTCTCTAGGTAACTAAAACCTTTATGAGCTGAATAAGGCCTGTTAGAGCAGCCTCCACACCCTGTCCCTCTCTAGGTAACTAAAACCTTTATGAGCTGAATAAGGCCTGTTAGAGCAGCCTCCACACCCTGTCCCTCTCTAGGTAACTAAAACCTTTATGAGCTGAATAAGGCCTGTTAGAGCAGCCTCCACACCCTGTCCCTCTCTAGGTAACTAAAACCTTTATGAGCTGAATAAGGCCTGTTAGAGCAGCCTCCACATCCTGTCCCTCTCTAGGTAACTAAAACCTTTATGAGCTGAATAAGGCCTGTTAGAGCAGCCTCCACACCCTGTCCCTCTCTAGGTAACTAAAACCTTTATGAGCTGAATAAGGCCTGTTAGAGCAGCCTCCACATCCTGTCCCTCTCTAGGTAACTAAAACCTTTATGAGCTGAATAAGGCCTGTTAGAGCAGCCTCCACATCCTGTCCCTCTCTAGGTAACTAAAACCTTTATGAGCTGAATAAGGCCTGTTAGAGCAGCCTCCACATCCTGTCCCTCTCTAGGTAACTAAAACCTTTATGAGCTGAATAAGGCCTGTTAGAGCAGCCTCCACATCCTGTCCCTCTCTAGGTAACTAAAACCTTTATGAGCTGAATAAGGCCTGTTAGAGCAGCCTCCACATCCTGTCCCTCTCTAGGTAACTAAAACCTTTATGAGCTGAATAAGGCCTGTTAGAGCAGCCTCCACATCCTGTCCCTCTCTAGGTAACTAAAACCTTTATGAGCTGAATAAGGCCTGTTAGAGCAGCCTCCACATCCTGTCCCTCTCTAGGTAACTAAAACCTTTATGAGCTGAATAAGGCCTGTTAGAGCAGCCTCCACACCCTGTCCCTCTCTAGGTAACTAAAACCTTTATGAGCTGAATAAGGCCTGTTAGAGCAGCCTCCACACCCTGTCCCTCTCTAGGTAACTAAAACCTTTATGAGCTGAGTAAGGCCTGTTAGAGCAGCCTCCACACCCTGTCCCTCTCTAGGTAACTAAAACCTTTATGAGCTGAATAAGGCCTGTTAGAGCAGCCTCCACACCCTGTCCCTCTCTAGGTAACTAAAACCTTTATGAGCTGAATAAGGCCTGTTAGAGCAGCCTCCACACCCTGTCCCTCTCTAGGTAACTAAAACCTTTATGAGCTGAATAAGGCCTGTTAGAGCAGCCTCCACACCCTGTCCCTCTCTAGGTAACTAAAACCTTTATGAGCTGAATAAGGCCTGTTAGAGCAGCCTCCACACCCTGTCCCTCTCTAGGTAACTAAAACCTTTATGAGCTGAATAAGGCCTGTTAGAGCAGCCTCCACACCCTGTCCCTCTCTAGGTAACTAAAACCTTTATGAGCTGAATAAGGCCTGTTAGAGCAGCCTCCACACCCTGTCCCTCTCTAGGTAACTAAAACCTTTATGAGCTGAATAAGGCCTGTTAGAGCAGCCTCCACACCCTGTCCCTCTCTAGGTAACTAAAACCTTTATGAGCTGAATAAGGCCTGTTAGAGCAGCCTCCACATCCTGTCCCTCTCTAGGTAACTAAAACCTTTATGAGCTGAATAAGGCCTGTTAGAGCAGCCTCCACACCCTGTCCCTCTCTAGGTAACTAAAACCTTTATGAGCTGAATAAGGCCTGTTAGAGCAGCCTCCACATCCTGTCCCTCTCTAGGTAACTAAAACCTTTATGAGCTGAATAAGGCCTGTTAGAGCAGCCTCCACATCCTGTCCCTCTCTAGGTAACTAAAACCTTTATGAGCTGAGTAAGGCCTGTTAGAGCAGCCTCCACATCCTGTCCCTCTCTAGGTAACTAAAACCTTTATGAGCTGAATAAGGCCTGTTAGAGCAGCCTCCACATCCTGTCCCTCTCTAGGTAACTAAAACCTTTATGAGCTGAATAAGGCCTGTTAGAGCAGCCTCCACATCCTGTCCCTCTCTAGGTAACTAAAACCTTTATATGGGGAAATGGATCATCTTATATATCAAAATGGTAGAAAGGGATTTAGAGAAAATACTGAAAGGGATTTAGAGAAAATACTGAAAGGGATTTAGAGAAAATACTGAAAGGGATTTAGAGAAAATACTGAAAGGGATTTAGAGAAAATACTGAAACAGATTTAACACAATATGTGGAATGACGCAACTAACCAACCACAACATGGAAGTAAATAGCTACCATGAACCTTACCCTGTCACACAGCTTCTGCTAGGCCTGAGGGACCCTGTGTGGAATCAGATAACGCACAGCTGACCTGGCGTCCAGCAAGCACTACCCTGAAACCTGTGATGTGTGTGTGTGTGTGTGTGTGTGTTGACTTACCAAATGTGGTTTCATAACATGTCCAGATGTGCCTCTCTCTGTAAACCGGGATTGAGAGATTTACTGCTGATTAAAGACACACACACACACACACACACACACACACACACACACACACACACACACACACACACACACACACACACACACACACACACACACACACACACACACACACACACACACACACACACACACACACACACACACACACACACACACGGGCTGCTATGCATAGAGCCTAAGTAAGGTTTTTAACGTGATGTCAGAGCTCAGCAGTACCTGACACAGTCTGACACTACTTATAGAGGCCAGGAGACACATTCAACATGTACAGTATCCTGGGTGTTCCAGGTTCATGAATGGCAGAGTTCCATCCAGTAGGAGATACCAGCCTACAGACTACGAACACGCTGCCAACTGTGCCACACATGGAGTGAGTTACACACACAACCTGTCTACAGATTCATCTCTTATCTCTGGAAACACAGCTGCTGTTCACCCTGCTGTACCTGGTTCTACCCATAATGCCTTGTTTACCCATGATCCTCCACAGCTCTGGATCATCCCCAGCCTGGTGGGCGGGTCTGTACTCTACTTCCTGTCTGTGGACCAATGGCAGGCTGCTGCTGCCTGGTTGTACGGGGCGGGGCTTAGTGGTCTATTCATCTCCTCCACTCTGTTTCACACCGTGGCCTGGAAGATCAGACACCTCCGGTTAGTATCTCTGATCAGACACCTCCGGTTAGTCTCTCTGATCAGACACCTCCGGTTAGTCTCTCTGATCAGACACCTCTAGTTAGTATCTCTGATCAGACACCTCTGGTTAGTATCTCTGATCAGACACCTCTAGTTAGTATCTCTGATCAGACACCTCCGGTTAGTATCTCTGATCAGACACCTCTAGTTAGTATCTCTGATCAGACACCTCTAGTTAGTATCTCTGATCAGACACCTCTGGTTAGTATCTCTGATCAGACACCTCTGGTTAGTATCTCTGATCAGACACCTCTAGTTAGTATCTCTGATCAGACACCTCTAGTTAGTCTCTCTGATCAGACACCTCTAGTTAGTATCTCTGATCAGACACCTCTGGTTAGTATCTCTGATCAGACACCTCCGGTTAATATCTCTGATCAGACACCTCCGGTTAGTATCTCTGATCAGACACCTCCGGTTAGTATCTCTGATCAGACACCTCCGGTTAATATCTCTGATCAGACACCTCCGGTTAGTCTCTCTGATCAGACACCTCCGGTTAGTATCTCTGATCAGACACCTCCGGTTAGTATCTCTGATCAGACACCTCCGGTTAGTATCTCTGATCAGACACCTCTAGTTAGTATCTCTGATCAGACACCTCTAGTTAGTATCTCTGATCAGACACCTCCGGTTAGTATCTCTGATCAGACACCTCTGGTTAGTATCTCTGATCAGACACCTCCGGTTAGTCTCTCTGATCAGACACCTCCGGTTAGTATCTCTGATCAGACACCTCCGGTTAGTATCTCTGATCAGACACCTCTGGTTAGTATCTCTGATCAGACACCTCCGGTTAGTATCTCTGATCAGACACCTCCGGTTAGTATCTCTGATCAGACACCTCTGGTTAGTATCTCTGATCAGACACCTCCGGTTAGTCTTTCTGTTTCACACCGTGGCCTGGAAGATCAGACACCTCTCATTAGTATCTCTGATCAGACACCTCTGGTTAGTATCTCTGATCAGACACCTCCGGTTAGTATCTCTGTTCCACACCGTGGTCTGGAAGATCAGACACCTCCGGTTAGTATCTCTGATCAGACACCTCCGGTTAGTCTTTCTGTTTCACACCGTGGTCTGGAAGATCAGACACCTCTGGTTAGTATCTCTGATCAGACACCTCCGGTTAGTCTCTCTGTTTCACACCGTGGTCTGGAACATCAGACACCTCTAGTTAATATCTCTGATCAGACACCTCTAGTTAGTATCTCGGTCTTTATCTCAATTTCAAATTCAATTTAAGTGGCTTTATTGGTGTGGGAAACATATGTTTACATTGCAAGTGAAATAGATGAAATAGACAACAAAAACTGAACAGTAAACATTACACTCACAGAAGTTCCAAAGGAATAGAGACATTTCAAATGTCATATTATGTCTATATACAGTGTTGTAACGATGTACAAATGGTTAAAGTACACAAGGGAAAATAAATAAGCATAAATATGGGTTGTATTTACAATGGTGTTTGTTCTTCACTGGTTGCCCTTTTCTCGTGGCAACAGGTCACAAATCTTGCTGCTGTGATTGAACACTGTGGTATTTCACCCAGTAGATATGGGAGTTTATCAAAATTGGATTTGTTTTCAAATTATTTGTGGATCTGTGTAATCTGAGGGAAATGTGTGTCTCTAATGTGGTCATACATTGGACAGGAGGTTAGGAAGTGCAGCTCAATTTCCACATAATTTTGTGGGCAGTGTGCACATAGCCCGTATTCTCTTGAGAGCCAACAGTGACCTTTCTCAATAGCAAGGCTATGGTCACAGTACATAGTCAAAGCTTCTGTTCATTTTGGGTCAGTCACAGTGGTCAGGTATTGTGTACTCTCTAACAGTGGTCAGGCCACTGTGTACTCTCTGTTTAGGGCCAAAGAGCATTCTTGTTTGCTCTGTTTTTTTGTTAATTCTTTCCAAAGTAAATATCTTTTTGTTTTCACATGATTTGGTTGAGTCTAATTGTGCTGCTGTCCTGGGGCTCTGCAGGGTGTGTTTGTGTTTGTGAACAGAGCCCCAGGACCAGCTTGCTTAGGGGACTCTTCTCCAGGTTCATCTCTGTTACAGGAATTCAATTCCTTTATGTTTTATTTAATTAAGCACTCTGCCAACTCCTAATAATTTGTAAGACCCTTATTTGCATAAAATGGACAGAGACCAGTCTCAAAATCAACCAGCAGTGTTTATTCTGGAGAGTACTGAACACGATACAATTTACCACAGGTTATAAACTGAAAATGACGTCATTAGTTTTCGAACTGTCCCGTCTCTTCTCCCACCCTGGTACAAAGGCAGTATCTCAAGCCTTCCCACATCGTCTCCCTACCAATTTAATATAATTTATGACCGAGCCAAGGTCTTCCTGTGTAGATAAGCATTCTAGCCAGTCTGACGATAAGTTCTTTCATTTCTACCAAGGAACAGACAGTCATTGTTCTAATTCTTGATTATATTTACACACAGAGTGTTCAAACCGATTCCCCTAATTAGAACACTATTCCCCTAATTAGAACACGATTCCCCTAATTAGAACACTATTCCCCTAATTAAAACACGATTCCCCTAATTAGAACACTATTCCCCTAATTAGAACACGATTCCCCTAATTAGAACACGATTCCCCTAATTAGAACACTATTCCCCTAATTAGAACACTATTCCCCTGAATTTACTCTCAGCCTTGACAGGTGCTGCTAACGCCATAGGCTTATGTTTAACTTTAGCACGAGTACTGAATTAACTCTCAGCCTTGAGAAGGTTTTTCTAATGATCGGAACCCTGACAGTAGTGACATTCTTGACTGAAGTCAGCTTTACCACGGGAGCCAGGCTCAACCCTAGATGAATGGAACCCGTGGACCAGTGTCTGAGTGGGCAGGGCCCAAATCTCCCCCCGAATGCACCCACTCACTCTGAATACAGGGCTCTGCAAAGACACTTTCGTGAGTCAAAACATACTCATCCACCAAAACCGCAGCTTCAGAGACAGTCTTAACTTTTCCTTCCTTAATGTACGTACAGTAGCTATACGATCAGGGATTGTGTCCTTTAAATTGCTCGAGCATAATCAGATCACACAGCCCCTGGAAAGTCGGAACACCAGCGATTTAAACTATGAAGAGATCAGAATCAGGCCAACTCTTAGCGTCAGCAACATACTGCAACATTAAAGTGAGATCAGAATCAGGCCAACTCCTAATAACGTCAGCAACACACTGCAACATTAAAGTGAGATCAGAATCAGGCCAACTCTTAGAGTCAGCAACACACTCCAACATTAAAGTGAGATCAGAATCAGGCCAACTCTTAGCGTCAGCAACACACTGCAACATTAAAGTGAGATCAGAATCAGGCCAACTCTTAGAGTCAGCAACATACTGCAACATTACAGTGAGATCAGAATCAGGCCAACTCTTAGCGTCAGCAACATACTGCAACATTAAAGTGAGATCAGAATCAGGCCAACTCCTAGCGTCAGCAACACACTGCAACATTAAAGTGAGATCAGAATCAGGCCAACTCCTAACGTCAGCAACACACTGCAACATTAAAGTGAGATCAGAATCAGGCCAACTCCTAACGTCAGCAACACACTGCAACATTACAGTGAGATCAGAATCAGGCCAACTCTTAGAGTCAGCAACACACTGCAACATTAAAGTGAGATCAGAATCAGGCCAACTCCTAGCGTCAGCAACACACTGCAACATTAAAGTGAGATCAGAATCAGGCCAACTCTTAGCGTCAGCAACACACTGCAACATTAAAGTGAGATCAGAATCAGGCCAACTCCTAACGTCAGCAACACACTGCAACATTAAAGTGAGATCAGAATCAGGCCAACTCCTAACGTCAGCAACACACTGCAACATTACAGTGAGATCAGAATCAGGCCAACTCCTAACGTCAGCAACACACTGCAACATTACAGTGAGATCAGAATCAGGCCAACTCCTAACGTCAGCAACACACTCCAACATTAAAGTGAGATCAGAATCAGGCCAACTCCTAGCGTCAGCAACACACTGCAACATTAAAGTGAGATCAGAATCAGGCCAACTCTTAGCGTCAGCAACACACTGCAACATTAAAGTGAGATCAGAATCAGGCCAACTCTTAGCGTCAGCAACACACTGCAACATTAAAGTGAGATCAGAATCAGGCCAACTCTTAGCGTCAACAACACACTCGTCAACATAACATTAAAGTGAGATCAGAATCAGGCCACACTCCAACATTACAGTGAGATCAGAATCAGGCCAACTCTTAGCGTCAGCAACACACTGCAACATTAAAGTGAGATCAGAATCAGGCCAACTCTTAGCGTCAGCAACACACTGCAACATTACAGTGAGATCAGAATCAGGCCAACTCCTAGCGTCAGCAACACACTGCAACATTAAAGTGAGATCAGAATCAGGCCAACTCCTAGCGTCAGCAACACACTCCAACATTAAAGTGAGATCAGAATCAGGCCAACTCCTAACGTCAGCAACACACTCCAACATTAAAGTGAGATCAGAATCAGGCCAACTCCTAACGTCAGCAACACACTCCAACATTAAAGTGAGATCAGAATCAGGCCAACTCTTAGCGTCAGCAACACACTGCAACATTAAAGTGAGATCAGAATCAGGCCAACTCTTAACGTCAGCAACACACTCCAACATTAAAGTGAGATCAGAATCAGGCCAACTCCTAACGTCAGCAACACACTGCAACATTAAAGTGAGATCAGAATCAGGCCAACTCCTAGCGTCAGCAACATACTCCAACATTAAAGTGAGATCAGAATCAGGCCAACTCCTAACGTCAGCAACACACTCCAACATTAAAGTGAGATCAGAATCAGGCCAACTCCTAACGTCAGCAACATACTGCAACATTAAAGTGAGATCAGAATCAGGCCAACTCCTAGCGTCAGCAACACACTGCAACATTAAAGTGAGATCAGAATCAGGCCAACTCCTAGAGTCAGCAACACACTGCAACATTAAAGTGAGATCAGAATCAGGCCAACTCTTAGAGTCAGCAACACACTCCAACATTAAAGTGAGATCAGAATCAGGCCAACTCCTAACGTCAGCAACACACTGCAACATTAAAGTGAGATCAGAATCAGGCCAACTCTTAGCGTCAGCAACACACTGCAACATTAAAACATGAGATCAGAATCAGGCCAACTCAACATTAAAGTGAGATCAGAATCAGGCCAACTCCGAACGTCAGCAACACACTGCAACATTAAAGAGAACAGAATCAGGCCAACTCTTAGAGTCAGCAACACACTCCAACATTAAAGTGAGATCAGAATCAGGCCAACTCTTAACGTCAGCAACACACTGCAACATTAAAGTGAGATCAGAATCAGGCCAACTCTTAGCGTCAGCAACACACTGCAACATTACAGTGAGATCAGAATCAGGCCAACTCCTAGCGTCAGCAACACACTGCAACATTAAAGTGAGATCAGAATCAGGCCAACTCCTAACGTCAGCAACACACTGCAACATTAAAGTGAGATCAGAATCAGGCCAACTCCTAACGTCAGCAACACACTGCAACATTAAAGTGAGATCAGAATCAGGCCAACTCCGTAACGCAACATTAAAGTGAGATCAAATCACACTCCAACATTAAAGTGAGATCAGAATCAGGCCATCTCTTAGCGTCAGCAACACACTGCAACATTAAAGTGAGATCAGAATCAGGCCAACTCTTAACGTCAGCAACACACTCCAACATTAAAGTGAGATCAGAATCAGGCCAACTGCAACCTAACGTCAGCAACACACTGCAACATTAAAGTGAGATCAGAATCAGGCCAACTCCTAGCGTCAGCAACACACTGCAACATTAAAGTGAGATCAGAATCAGGCCAACTCCTAACGTCAGCAACACACTGCAACATTAAAGTGAGATCAGAATCAGGCCAACTCCTAACGTCAGCAACACACTGCAACATTAAAGTGAGATCAGAATCAGGCCAACTCCTAGCGTCAGCAACACACTGCAACATTAAAGTGAGATCAGAATCAGGCCAACTCCTAGAGTCAGCAACACACTGCAACATTAAAGTGAGATCAGAATCAGGCCAACTCTTAAAGTGAGTCAGCAACACACTCAACATTAAAAGTGAGATCAGAATCAGGCCAACTCCTAACGTCAGCAACACACTGCAACATTAAAGTGAGATCAGAATCAGGCCAACTCCTAACGTCAGCAACACACTGCAACATTAAAGTGAGATCAGAATCAGGCCAACTCTTAACGTCAGCAACACACTGCAACATTAAAGTGAGATCAGAATCAGGCCAACTCTAGTCGTCAGCAACACACTTTAAAGTGAGATCAGAATCAGGCCAACTCTAACGTCAGCAACACACTGCAACATTAAAGTGAGATCAGAATCAGGCCAACTCTTAACGTCAGCAACACACTGCAACATTAAAGTGAGATCAGAATCAGGCCAACTCCTAACGTCAGCAACACACTGCAACATTAAAGTGAGATCAGAATCAGGCCAACTCCTAACGTCAGCAACACACTGCAACATTAAAGTGAGATCAGAATCAGGCCAACTCCTAACGTCAGCAACACACTGCAACATTAAAGTGAGATCAGAATCAGGCCAACTCTTAAAGTGAGATCAGAATCAGGCCAACTCCTAACGTCAGCAACTGCAACATTAAAGTGAGATCAGAATCAGGCCAACTCCTAACGTCAGCAACACACTGCAACATTAAAGTGAGATCAGAATCAGGCCAACTCTTAACGTCAGCAACACACTGCAACATTAAAGTGAGATCAGAATCAGGCCAACTCCTAGCGTCAGCAACACACTGCAACATTAAAGTGAGATCAGAATCAGGCCAACTCCTAACGTCAGCAACACACTGCAACATTAAAGTGAGATCAGAATCAGGCCAACTCCTAACGTCAGCAACACACTGCAACATTAAAGTGAGATCAGAATCAGGCCAACTCCTAGCGTCAGCAACACACTGCAACATTAAAGTGAGATCAGAATCAGGCCAACTCCTAACGTCAGCAACACACTGCAACATTAAAGTGAGATCAGAATCAGGCCAACTCTTAGCGTCAGCAACACACTGCAACATTAAAGTGAGATCAGAATCAGGCCAACTCCTAACGTCAGCAACACACTGCAACATTAAAGTGAGATCAGAATCAGGCCAACTCCTAACGTCAGCAACACACTGCAACATTAAAGTGAGATCAGAATCAGGCCAACTCCTAACGTCAGCAACACACTGCAACATTAAAGTGAGATCAGAATCAGGCCAACTCTTAGAGTCAGCAACACACTCCAACATTAAAGTGAGATCAGAATCAGGCCAACTCCTAGCAACACACTGCAACATTAAAGTGAGATCAGAATCAGGCCAACTCCTACAGCAACACACTGCAACATTAAAGTGAGATCAGAATCAGGCCAACTCTTAACGTCAGCAACACACTGCAACATTAAAGTGAGATCAGAATCAGGCCAACTCCTAACGTCAGCAACATACTGCAACATTAAAGTGAGATCAGAATCAGGCCAACTCTTAGCGTCAGCAACACACTGCAACATTACAGTGAGATCAGAATCAGGCCAACTCTTAGCGTCAGCAACACACTGCAACATTAAAGTGAGATCAGAATCAGGCCAACTCTTAGCGTCAGCAACACACTGCAACATTAAAGTGAGATCAGAATCAGGCCAACTCTTAGCGTCAGCAACACACTGCAACATTAAAGTGAGATCAGAATCAGGCCAACTCCTAACGTCAGCAACACACTGCAACATTAAAGTGAGATCAGAATCAGGCCAACTCCTAACGTCAGCAACACACTGCAACATTAAAGTGAGATCAGAATCAGGCCAACTCTTAGAGTCAGCAACACACTGCAACATTAAAGTGAGATCAGAATCAGGCCAACTCTTAGCGTCAGCAACACACTGCAACATTAAAGTGAGATCAGAATCAGGCCAACTCCTAACGTCAGCAACACACTGCAACATTAAAGTGAGATCAGAATCAGGCCAACTCCTAACGTCAGCAACACACTGCAACATTAAAGTGAGATCAGAATCAGGCCAACTCCTAACGCAACATTAAGCAGAATCACCACTGCAAACATTAAAGTGAGATCAGAATCAGGCCAACTCCTTAACGTCAGCAACACACTGCAACATTAAAGTGAGATCAGAATCAGAACTCCTAACGATCAGAGATCAGAATCAGCCAACTCTTAGCGTCAGCAACACACTGCAACATTAAAGTGAGATCAGAATCAGGCCAACTCTAACGTCAGAATTAAAGTGAGATCAGAATCAGGCCAACTCCTAACGTCAGCAACACACTGCAACATTAAAGTGAGATCAGAATCAGGCCAACTCTTAGCGTCAGCAACACACTGCAACATTAAAGTGAGATCAGAATCAGGCCAACTCCTAGCGTCAGCAACACACTGCAACATTAAAGTGAGATCAGAATCAGGCCAACTCTTAGCGTCAGCAACACACTGCAACATTACAGTGAGATCAGAATCAGGCCAACTCTTAGCAGCAACACACTCAGCAACACACTGCAACATTAAAGTGAGATCAGAATCAGGCCAACTCCTTAACGTCAGCAACACACTGCAACATTAAAGTGAGATCAGAATCAGGCCAACTCCTAACGTCAGCAACACACTGCAACATTAAAGTGAGATCAGAATCAGGCCAACTCCTAACGTCAGCAACACACTGCAACATTAAAGTGAGATCAGAATCAGGCCAACTCCTAACGTCAGCAACACACTGCAACATTAAAGTGAGATCAGAATCAGGCCAACTCTTAGAGTCAGCAACATTAAAGTGAGATCAGAATCAGGCACAGCAACTGCAACATTAAAGTGAGATCAGAATCAGGCCAACTCTTAACGTCAGCAACACACTGCAACATTACAGTGAGATCAGAATCAGGCCAACTCTTAGAGTCAGCAACACACTGCAACATTAAAGTGAGATCAGAATCAGGCCAACTCCTAACGTCAGCAACACACTGCAACATTAAAGTGAGATCAGAATCAGGCCAACTCCTAACGTCAGCAACACACTGCAACATTAAAGTGAG
Source organism: Oncorhynchus nerka (assembly GCF_034236695.1). Classification (NCBI taxonomy): domain Eukaryota; kingdom Metazoa; phylum Chordata; class Actinopteri; order Salmoniformes; family Salmonidae; genus Oncorhynchus; species Oncorhynchus nerka. Next base: position 76,771 of record NW_027040464.1, read on the forward strand.
ATCAGAATCAGGCCAACTCCTAACGTCAGCAACACACTGCAACATTAAAGTGAGATCAGAATCAGGCCAACTCTTAGAGTCAGCAACACACTCCAACATTAAAGTGAGATCAGAATCAGGCCAACTCCTAACGTCAGCAACACACTGCAACATTAAAGTGAGATCAGAATCAGGCCAACTCCTAACGTCAGCAACACACTGCAACATTAAAGTGAGATCAGAATCAGGCCAACTCCTAACGTCAGCAACACACTGCAACATTAAAGTGAGATCAGAATCAGGCCAACTCCTAACGTCAGCAACACACTGCAACATTAAAGTGAGATCAGAATCAGGCCAACTCTTAGCGTCAGCAACACACTGCAACATTAAAGTGAGATCAGAATCAGGCCAACTCCTAACGTCAGCAACACACTGCAACATTAAAGTGAGATCAGAATCAGGCCAACTCCTATTAACATTAAGTGAGATCAGAATCAGGCCAACTCCTAACGTCAGCAACACACTGCAACATTAAAGATCAGAGATCAGAATCAGCAACACACTGCCAACTCAGGCCAACTCCTAACGTCAGCAACACACTGCAACATTAAAGTGAGATCAGAATCAGGCCAACTCCTAACGTCAGCAACACACTGCAACATTAAAGTGAGATCAGAATCAGGCCAACTCCTTAACGTCAGCAACACACTGCAACATTAAAGTGAGATCAGAATCAGGCCAACTCCTAACGTCAGCAACACACTGCAACATTAAAGTGAGATCAGAATCAGGCCAACTCCTAACGTCAGCAACACACTGCAACATTACAGTGAGATCAGAATCAGGCCTCCTAGCGTCAGCAACACACTGCAACATTAAAGTGAGATCAGAATCAGGCCAACTCCTAACGTCAGCAACACACTGCAACATTAAAGTGAGATCAGAATCAGGCCAACTCCTAACGTCAGCAACACACTGCAACATTAAAGTGAGATCAGAATCAGGCCAACTCCTAACGTCAGCAACACACTGCAACATTAAAGTGAGATCAGAATCAGGCCAACTCTGAGATAGAATCAGTCAGCAGCAACACACTGCAACATTAAAGTGAGATCAGAATCAGGCCAACTCCTAGCGTCAGCAACACACTGCAACATTAAAGTGAGATCAGAATCAGGCCAACTCTAACGTCAGCAACACACTGCAACATTAAAGTGAGATCAGAATCAGGCCAACTCCTAACGTCAGCAACACACTGCAACATTAAAGTGAGATCAGAATCAGGCCAACTCCTAACAGCAACAGCAACATTACTGCAACATTAAAGTGAGATCAGAATCAGGCCAACTCCTAGCGTCCAACTCCTAACGCAACACACTGCAACATTACAGTGAGATCAGAATCAGGCCAACTCCTAACGTCAGCAACACACTCCAACATTACAGTGAGATCAGAATCAGGCCAACTCCTAGCGTCAGCAACACACTGCAACATTAAAGTGAGATCAGAATCAGGCCAACTCCTAACGTCAGCAACACACTGCAACATTAAAGTGAGATCAGAATCAGGCCAACTCCTAACGTCAGCAACACACTGCAACATTAAAGTGAGATCAGAATCAGGCCAACTCCTAACGTCAGCAACACACTGCAACATTAAAGTGAGATCAGAATCAGGCCAACTCTTAGCGTCAGCAACACACTGCAACATTAAAGTGAGATCAGTGAGATCAGAATCAGGCCAACTCGTCAGCAACACACTGCAACATTAAAGTGAGATCAGCAACACACTGCAACATTAAAGTGAGATCAGAATCAGGCCAACTCTAACGTCAGCAACACACTGCAACATTAAAGTGAGATCAGAATCAGGCCAACTCCTAACGTCAGCAACACACTGCAACATTAAAGTGAGATCAGAATCAGGCCAACTCCTAACGTCAGAATCAGGCCAACTCCTACACTGCAACATTAAAGTGAGATCAGAATCAGGCCAACTCCTAACGTCAGCAACACACTGCAACATTAAAGTGAGATCAGAATCAGGCCAACTCCTAACGTCAGCAACACACTGCAACATTAAAGTGAGATCAGAATCAGGCCAACTCCTAACGTCAGCAACACACTGCAACATTAAAGTGAGATCAGAATCAGGCCAACTCCTAACGTCAGCAACACACTGCAACATTAAAGTGAGATCAGAATCAGGCCAACTCCTAACGTCAGCAACACACTGCAACATTAAAGTGAGATCAGAATCAGGCCAACTCCTAACGTCAGCAACACACTGCAACATTAAAGTGAGATCAGAATCAGGCCAACTCTTAGCAACACACTGCAACATCAGCAGAATCAGGCCAACTCTTAGACGCAACATTAAATTAAGTGAGATCAGAATCAGGCCAACTCCTAGCGTCAGCAACACACTGCAACATTAAAGTGAGATCAGAATCAGGCCAACTCCTAGCGTCAGCAACACACTGCAACATTAAAGTGAGATCAGAATCAGGCCAACTCCTCAGCAACACACTGCAACATTAAAGTGAGATCAGAATCAGGCCAACTCTTACAGCAACACACTGCAACATTAAAGTGAGATCAGAATCAGGCCAACTCTTAGCGTCAGCAACACACTGCAACATTAAAGTGAATCAGATCAGAATCAGGCAACTCATCAGGCCAACTCCTAGACGTCAGCAACACACTGCAACATTAAAGTGAGATCAGAATCAGGCCAACTCTAACACACTGCAACATCAGCAACACACTGCAACATTAAAGTGAGATCAGAATCAGGCCAACTCCTAACGTCAGCAACACACTGCAACATTAAAGTGAGATCAGAATCAGGCCAACTCCTAACGTCAGCAACACACTGCAACATTAAAGTGAGATCAGAATCAGGCCAACTCCTAGCGTCAGCAACACACTGCAACATTAAAGTGAGATCAGAATCAGGCCAACTCTTAGATCAGAATCGTCAGCAAACACACACTGCAACATTAAAGTGAGATCAGAATCAGGCCAACTCCTAACAGCAACACACTTTAAAGTGAACGTCAGCAACACACTGCAACATTAAAGTGAGATCAGAATCAGGCCAACTCTAGCGTCAGCAACACACTGCAACATTAAAGTGAGATCAGAATCAGGCCAACTCCTAACGTCAGCAACACACTGCAACATTAAAGTGAGATCAGAATCAGGCCAACTCCTAACGTCAGCAACACACTGCAACATTAAAGTGAGATCAGAATCAGGCCAACTCTTAGCGTCAGCAACACACTGCAACATTAAAGTGAGATCAGAATCAGGCCAACTCTAACGTCAGCAACACACTGCAACATTAAAGTGAGATCAGAATCAGGCCAACTCCGTCAGCAACACACTCAACATTAAAGTGAGATCAGAATCAGGCCACTGCAACATTAACATTAAAGTGAGATCAGAATCAGGCCAACTCTTACGTCAGCAACACACTGCAACATTAAAGTGAGATCAGAATCAGGCCAACTCCTAACGTCAGCAACACACTGCAACATTAAAGAGAACAGAATCAGGCCAACTCTTAGAGTCAGCAACACACTCCAACATTAAAGTGAGATCAGAATCAGGCCAACTCTTAACATTAAAGTGAGATCAGAATCAGGCCAACTCTAACGCAACACACTGCAACATTAAAGTGAGATCAGAATCAGGCCAACTCTTAAGATCGTCAGCAACACACTGCAACATTAAAGTGAGATCAGAATCAGGCCAACTCCTAACGTCAGCAACACACTGCAACATTAAAGTGAGATCAGAATCAGGCCAACTCCTAACGTCAGCAACACACTGCAACATTAAAGTGAGATCAGAATCAGGCCAACTCCTAACGTCAGCAACACACTGCAACATTAAAGTGAGATCAGAATCAGGCCAACTCCTAGAGTCAGCAACACACTGCAACATTAAAGTGAGATCAGAATCAGGCCAACTCCTAACGTCAACATTAAAGTGAGATCAACACACTGCAACATTAAAGTGAGATCAGAATCAGGCCAACTCCTAACGTCAGCAACACACTGCAACATTAAAGTGAGATCAGAATCAGGCCAACTCCTAACGTCAGCAACACACTGCAACATTAAAGTGAGATCAGAATCAGGCCAACTCTTAGCGTCAGCAACACACTGCAACATTAAAGTGAGATCAGAATCAGGCCAACTCCTAGCGTCAGCAACACACTGCAACATTAAAGTGAGATCAGAATCAGGCCAACTCTTAGCGTCAGCAACACACTGCAACATTAAAGTGAGATCAGAATCAGGCCAACTCTGAACGTCAGCAACACACTGCAACATTAAAGTGAGATCAGAATCAGGCCAACTCCTAACGTCAGCAAGACACTGCAACATTAAAGTGAGATCAGAATCAGGCCAACTCTTACACACTGTCATTAAAGCAACACACTGCAACATTAAAGTGAGATCAGAATCAGGCCAACTCTTAGAGATCGTCAGCAACACACTGCAACATTAAAGTGAGATCAGAATCAGGCCAACTCTAACGTCAGCAACACAACTTAAAGTGAGATCAACATTAAAGTGAGATCAGAATCAGGCCAACTCCTAACGTCAGCAACACACTGCAACATTAAAGTGAGATCAGAATCAGGCCAACTCCTAACGTCAGCAACACACTGCAACATTAAAGTGAGATCAGAATCAGGCCAACTCCTAACGTCAGCAACACACTGCAACATTAAAGTGAGATCAGAATCAGGCCAACTCCTAACGTCAGCAACACACTGCAACATTAAAGTGAGATCAGAATCAGGCCAACTCTTAACGTCAGCAACACACTGCAACATTAAAGTGAGATCAGAATCAGGCCAACTCTGAGATCAGAATCAGGCCAACTCAGCAACACACTGCAACATTAAAGTGAGATCAGAATCAGGCCAACTCTTAAAGCAGAATCAGCAACACACTGCAACATTAAAGTGAGATCAGAATCAGGCCAACTCTAACGTCAGCAACACACTGCAACATTAAAGTGAGATCAGAATCAGGCCAACTCCTAACGTCAGCAACACACTGCAACATTATGAGATCAGAATCAGGCCAACTCCTACGTCAGCAACACACTGCAACATTAAAGTGAGATCAGAATCAGGCCAACTCTAACGTCAGCAACACACTGCAACATTAAAGTGAGATCAGAATCAGGCCAACTCTCTAACGTCAGCAACACACTGCAACATTAAAGTGAGATCAGAATCAGGCCAACTCCATTAAAGTGAGATCAGAACGTCAGCAACACACTGCAACATTAAAGTGAGATCAGAATCAGGCCAACTCTAAGTGAGATCGTCAGCAACACACTTAAAGTGAGATCAGAATCAACATTAAAGTGAGATCAGAATAAAGTTAAAGAGATCAGAATCAGGCCAACTCCTAACGTCAGCAACACACTGCAACATTAAAGTGAGATCAGAATCAGGCCAACTCCTAACGTCAGCAACACACTGCAACATTAAAGTGAGATCAGAATCAGGCCAACTCTTAGCGTCAGCAACACACTGCAACATTAAAGTGAGATCAGAATCAGGCCAACTCCTAGCGTCAGCAACACACTGCAACATTACAGTGAGATCACTAACTGTTTCTAATAACCGAGTATAATAACTGTGTGTATAATAACCGTGTATAATAACCGTGTATAACCATGTATAATAACGGTGTATAATAAATGTGTATAATAACTGTGTATAATAACTGTGTATAACCCATGTATAATAACTAGGTATAATAACCGTGTATAATAACTGTGTATAACCATGTATAATAACTAGGTATAATAACCGTGTATAATAACTGTACAATAACTGGGTATAAAAACTGTGTATAATAACTGTGTATAACCATGTATAATAACTGTGTATAACCATGTATAATAACTGTGTATAACCATGTATAATAACTAGGTATAATAACCGTGTATAATAACGGTGTGTAATAACTGTACAATAACTGGGTATAAAAACTGCATGTACAATAAGTGTGTATAATAACTATGTATCATAGCTGCGTGTATAATATCTGCATGTATATAACTGTTTATAATAACTGTGTATAATAACTTTGTGTATAATAACGTGTATAATAACCATGTATAATAACCGTGTGTATAATAACCATGTGTATAATAACTGTGTATAATAACCATGTATAATAACCATGTATAATAACCATGTGTATAATAACCATGTGTATAATAACCATGTGTATAATAACCATGTGTATAATAACCATGTATAATAACCATGTATAATAACCATGTGTATAATAACCATGTGTATAATAACCATGTGTATAATAACCATGTGTATAATAACCATGTATAATAACCATGTATAATAACCATGTATAATAACCATGTATAATAACCGTGTGTATAATAACCATGTGTATAATAACCATGTGTATAATAACCGTGTGTATAATAACCATGTGTATAATAACCATGTATAATAACCATGTATAATAACCATGTGTATAATAACCATGTATAATAACCATGTGTATAATAACCATGTATAATAACCATGTGTATAATAACCATGTATAATAACCATGTATAATAACCATGTATAATAACCATGTATAATAACCATGTATAATAACCATGTGTATAATAACCATGTGTATAATAACCATGTGTATAATAACCATGTGTATAATAACCATGTATAATAACCATGTGTATAATAACCATGTATAATAACCATGTATAATAACCATGTGTATAATAACCATGTATAATAACCATGTGTATAATAACCATGTGTATAATAACCATGTGTATAATAACCATGTGTATAATAACCATGTGTATAATAACATGTGTATAATAACCATGTATAAATAACCATGTGTATAATAACCATGTATAATAACCATGTGTATAATAACCATGTATAATAACCATGTATAATAACCATGTGTATAATAACCATGTGTATAATAACCATGTATAATAACCATGTGTATAATAACCATGTGTATAATAACCATGTATAATAACCATGTATAATAACCATGTATAATAACCATGTATAATAACCATGTATAATAACCATGTGTATAATAACCATGTATAATAACCATGTATAATAACCATGTGTATAATAACCATGTGTATAATAACCATGTGTATAATAAATAACCATGTATAATAATAACATGTGTATAATAACCATGTGTATAATAACCATGTGTATAATAACCATGTATAATAACCATGTATAATAACCATGTATAATAACCATATAATAACCATGTGTATAATAATAATAACCATGTATAATAACCATGTGTATAATAACCATGTATAATAACCATGTATAATAACCATGTGTATAATAACCATGTATAATAACCATGTATAATAACCATGTATAATAACCATGTATAATAACCATGTATAATAACCATGTGTATAATAACCATGTGTATAATAACCATGTGTATAATAACCATGTATAATAACCATGTGTATAATAACCATGTATAATAACCATGTATAATAACCATGTATAATAACCATGTGTATAATAACCATGTATAATAACCATGTATAATAACCATGTGTATAATAACCATGTGTATAATAACCATGTGTATAATAACCATGTATAATAACCATGTGTATAATAACCATGTGTATAATAACCATGTGTATAATAACCATGTGTATAATAACCATGTATAATAACCATGTATAATAACCATGTATAATAACCATGTATAATAACCATGTGTATAATAACCATGTGTATAATAACCATGTGTATAATAACCATGTATAATAACCATGTGTATAATAACCATGTGTATAATAACCATGTGTATAATAACCATGTATAATAACCATGTATAATAACCATGTGTATAATAACCATATAATAACCATGTATAATAACCATGTATAATAACCATGTGTATAATAACCATGTGTATAATAACCATGTGTATAATAACCATGTGTATAATAACCATGTGTATAATAACCATGTATAATAACCATGTGTATAATAACCATGTATAATAACCATGTATAAATAACCATAATAACCATGTATAATAACCATGTGTATAATAACCATAATAACCATGTGTATAATAACCATGTGTATAATAACCATGTATAATAACCATGTATAATAACCATGTATAATAACCATGTGTATAATAACCATGTGTATAATAACCATGTATAATAACCATGTGTATAATAACCATGTGTATAATAACCATGTATATAATAACCATGTATAATAACCATGTATAATAACCATAATAACCATGTATAATAACCATGTATAATAACCATGTGTATAATAACCATGTGTATAATAACCATGTGTATAATAACCATGTATAATAACCATGTGTATAATAACCATGTATAATAACCATGTGTATAATAACCATGTGTATAATAACCATGTATAATAACCATGTGTATAATAACCATGTATAATAACCATGTGTATAATAACCATGTATAATAACCATGTATAATAACCATGTATAATAACCATGTATAATAACCATGTATAATAACCATGTATAATAACCATGTATAATAACCATGTGTATAATAACCATGTGTATAATAACCATATAATAACCATGTGTATAATAACCATGTGTATAATAACCATGTGTATAATAACCATATAATAACCATGTATAATAACCATGTATAATAACCATGTATAATAACCATGTGTATAATAACCATGTGTATAATAACCATGTATAATAATATAATAACCATGTATAATAACCATGTATAATAACCATGTGTATAATAACCATGTATAATAACCATGTGTATAATAACCATGTATAATAACCATGTGTATAATAACCATGTGTATAATAACCATGTATAATAACCATGTGTATAATAACCATGTGTATAATAACCATGTGTATAATAACCATGTGTATAATAACCATGTATAATAACCATGTATAATAACCATGTATAATAACCATGTATAATAACCATGTGTATAATAACCATGTGTATAATAACCATGTGTATAATAACCATGTGTATAATAACCATGTATAATAACCATGTGTATAATAACCATGTGTATAATAACCATGTGTATAATAACCATGTGTATAATAACCATGTATAATAACCATGTATAATAACCATGTGTATAATAACCATGTATATAATAACCATGTGTATAATAACCATATAATAACCATAACATGTGTATAATAACCATGTATAATAACCATGTATAATAACCATGTGTATAATAACCATAATAACCATGTATAATAACCATGTATAATAACCATGTATAATAACCATGTATAATAACCATGTATAATAACCATGTATATAATAACCATGTGTATAATAACCATGTGTATAATAACCATGTATAATAACCATGTATAATAACCATGTGTATAATAACCATGTATAATAACCATGTATAATAACCATGTGTATAATAACCATGTATATAATAACCATGTGTATAATAACCATGTATAATAACCATGTGTATAATAACCATGTGTATAATAACCATGTATATAATAACCATGTATAATAACCATGTGTATAATAACCATGTGTATAATAACCATGTATAATAACCATGTGTATAATAACCATGTATAATAACCATGTATAATAACCATGTATAATAACCATGTGTATAATAACCATGTATAATAACCATGTGTATAATAACCATGTATAATAACCATGTGTATAATAACCATGTGTATAATAACCATAATAACCATGTATAATAACCATGTGTATAATAACCATGTGTATAATAACCATGTGTATAATAACCATGTGTATAATAACCATGTATAATAACCATGTGTATAATAACCATGTGTATAATAACCATGTATAATAACCATGTGTATAATAACCATGTGTATAATAACCATGTATAATAACCATGTATAATAACCATGTGTATAATAACCATGTGTATAATAACCATGTATAATAATAACCATGTGTATAATAACCATGTGTATAATAACCATGTGTATAATAACCATGTGTATAATAACCATGTGTATAATAACCATGTGTATAATAACCATGTGTATAATAACCATGTATAATAACCATGTATATAATAACCATGTGTATAATAACCATGTATAATAACCATGTGTATAATAACCATGTGTATAATAACCATGTGTATAATAACCATGTGTATAATAACCATGTATAATAACCATGTATAATAACCATGTATAATAACCATGTGTATAATAACCATGTGTATAATAACCATGTATATAATAAATAACCATGTGTATAATAATAACCATGTGTATAATAACCATGTATAATAACCATGTGTATAATAACCATGTATAATAACCATGTATAATAACCATGTGTATAATAACCATGTGTATAATAACCATGTATAATAACCATGTATAATAACCATGTGTATAATAACCATGTATAATAACCATGTGTATAATAACCATGTATAATAACCATGTGTATAATAACCATGTGTATAATAACCATGTATAATAAATAACCATGTATATAATAATAACCATGTGTATAATAACCATGTGTATAATAACCATGTATAATAACCATGTGTATAATAACCATGTGTATAATAACCATGTGTATAATAACCATGTGTATAATAACCATGTAATAACCATGTATAATAACCATGTGTATAATAACCATGTATAATAACCATGTATAATAACCATGTGTATAATAACCATGTGTATAATAACCATGTGTATAATAACCATGTATAATAACCATGTGTATAATAACCATGTGTATAATAACCATGTGTATAATAACCATGTGTATAATAACCATGTGTATAATAACCATGTGTATAATAACCATGTATAATAACCATGTGTATAATAACCATGTATAATAACCATGTGTATAATAACCATGTATAATAACCATGTGTATAATAACCATGTGTATAATAACCATGTGTATAATAACCATGTATAATAACCATGTATAATAACCATGTGTATAATAACCATGTATAATAACCATGTATATAATAACCATGTATAATAACCATGTATAATAACCATGTATAATAACCATGTGTATAATAACCATGTGTATAATAACCATGTATAATAACCATGTATATAATAACCATGTATAATAACCATGTGTATAATAACCATGTGTATAATAACCATGTGTATAATAACCATGTATAATAACCATGTGTATAATAACCATGTATAATAACCATGTGTATAATAACCATGTGTATAATAACCATGTGTATAATAACCATGTGTATAATAACCATGTATAATAACCATGTATAATAACCATGTGTATAATAATAACCATGTGTATAATAACCATGTATAATAACCATGTGTATAATAACCATGTGTATAATAACCATGTGTATAATAACCATGTGTATAATAACCATGTGTATAATAACCATGTGTATAATAACCATGTATAATAACCATGTATAATAACCATGTGTATAATAACCATGTGTATAATAACCATGTATAATAACCATGTATAATAACCATGTGTATAATAACCATGTGTATAATAACCATGTGTATAATAACCATGTGTATAATAACCATGTGTATAATAACCATGTATAATAACCATGTATAATAACCATGTATATAATAACCATGTATAATAACCATGTGTATAATAACCATGTGTATAATAACCATGTGTATAATAACCATGTATAATAACCATGTGTATAATAACCATGTATAATAACCATGTGTATAATAACCATGTGTATAATAACCATGTATAATAACCATGTATAATAACCATGTATAATAACCATGTAATAACCATGTATAATAACCATGTGTATAATAACCATGTATAATAACCATGTGTATAATAACCATGTATAATAACCATGTGTATAATAACCATGTATAATAATGGTGTGTATAATAACCATGTGTATAATAACCATGTGTATAATAACCATGTGTATAATAACCATGTGTATAATAACCATGTATAATAACCATGTGTATAATAACCATGTATAATAACCATGTATATAATATAATAACCATGTGTATAATAACCATAATAACCATGTGTAATAACCATGTATAATAACCATGTGTATAATAACCATGTATAATAACCATGTATAATAACCATGTGTATAATAACCATGTATAATAACCATGTATAATAACCATGTGTAATAACCATGTGTATAATAACCATGTGTATAATAACCATGTATAATAACCATGTGTATAATAACCATGTATAATAACCATGTGTATAATAACCATGTGTATAATAACCATGTATAATAACCATGTATAATAACCATGTGTATAATAACCATGTGTATAATAACCATGTATAATAACCATGTGTATAATAACCATGTATAATAACCATGTGTATAATAACCATGTGTATAATAACCATGTGTATAATAACCATGTGTATAATAACCATGTGTATAATAACCATGTATAATAACCATGTATAATAACCATGTATATAATAACCATGTGTATAATAACCATGTGTATAATAACCATGTATATAATAACCATGTGTATAATAACCATGTGTATAATAACCATGTATAATAACCATGTGTATAATAACCATGTATAATAACCATGTATAATAACCATGTATAATAACCATGTATAATAACCATGTGTATAATAACCATGTGTATAATAACCATGTGTATAATAACCATGTGTATAATAACCATGTATAATAACCATGTATGTATAATAACCATGTGTATAATAACCATGTGTATAATAACCATGTATAATAACCATGTATAATAACCATGTGTATAATAACCATGTGTATAATAACCATGTATAATAACCATGTGTAAACCAATAATAACCATGTATAATAAATAACCATGTGTATAATAACCATGTGTATAATAAATAACCATGTGTATAATAACCATGTATAATAACCATGTGTATAATAACCATATAATAACCATGTATAATAACCATGTATAAATAACCATGTGTATAATAACCATGTATAATAACCATGTATAATAACCATGTATAATAACCATGTGTATAATAAACCATGTATAATAACCATGTATAATAACCATGTATAATAACCATGTATAATAACCATGTATAATAACCATGTATAATAACCATGTGTATAATAACCATGTATAATAACCATGTATAATAACCATGTGTATAATAACCATGTGTATAATAACCATGTATAATAACCATGTATAATAACCATGTATAATAACCATGTGTATAATAACCATGTATAATAACCATGTGTATAATAACCATGTATAATAACCATGTATAATAACCATGTGTATAATAACCATGTGTATAATAACCATGTGTATAATAACCATGTGTATAATAACCATGTAACCATGTATAATAACCATGTATAATAACCATGTATAATAACCATGTATAATAACCATGTATAATAACCATGTATAATAACCATGTATAATAACCATGTGTATAATAACCATGTGTATAATAACCATGTATAATAACCATGTATAATAACCATGTGTATAATAACCATGTATAATAACCATGTATAATAACCATGTATAATAACCATGTATAATAACCATGTGTATAATAACCATGTATAATAACCATGTATAATAACCATGTGTATAATAACCATGTATAATAACCATGTATAATAACCATGTATAATAACCATGTGTATAATAACCATGTATAATAACCATGTATAATAACCATGTATAATAACCATGTATAATAACCATGTATAATAACCATGTATAATAACCATGTATAATAACCATGTATAATAACCATGTGTATAATAACCATGTGTATAATAACCATGTGTATAATAACCATGTGTATAATAACCATGTATAATAACCATGTATAATAACCATGTGTATAATAACCATGTGTATAATAACCATGTATAATAACCATGTATAATAACCATGTATAATAACCATGTATAATAACCATGTGTATAATAACCATGTATAATAACCATGTATAATAACCATGTATAATAACCATGTATAATAACCATGTGTATAATAACCATGTGTATAATAACCATGTATAATAACCATGTATAATAACCATGTATAATAACCATGTATAATAACCATGTATAATAACCATGTATAATAACCATGTGTATAATAACCATGTGTATAATAACCATGTGTATAATAACCATGTGTATAATAACCATGTGTATAATAACCATGTGTATAATAACCATGTATAATAACCATGTGTATAATAACCATGTATAATAACCATGTGTATAATAACCATGTGTATAATAACCATGTGTATAATAACCATGTATAATAACCATGTGTATAATAACCATGTATAATAACCATGTATAATAACCATGTGTATGTGTATAATAACCATGTGTATAATAACCATGTATAATAACCATGTGTATAATAACCATGTATAATAACCATGTGTATAATAACCATGTGTATAATAACCATGTGTATAATAACCATGTATAATAACCATGTGTATAATAACCATGTGTATAATAACCATGTGTATAATAACCATGTATAATAACCATGTATATAATAACCATGTGTATAATAACCATGTGTATAATAACCATGTATAATAACCATGTATATAATAACCATGTGTATAATAACCATGTATAATAACCATGTATATAATAACCATGTGTATAATAACCATGTGTATAATAACCATGTATATAATAACCATGTATAATAACCATGTATATAATAACCATGTGTATAATAACCATGTATAATAACCATGTATATAATAACCATGTGTATAATAACCATGTGTATAATAACCATGTGTATAATAACCATGTATAATAACCATGTATAATAACCATGGTTATATCTACTTCCGGGTTGGAGCGAGCGGTCGCATCTGCACTCGGTCTGCACTCGGTCCGCAGGTAGTATTACATTTCATTACATTTCATTATAGTACAACGGTTAGTACAACGGTTTGATTTGTCTAATCTTAGCAATTTCTTCTTAGCTAGCTACATAGCTGTCTTTGTATCATAGATAATTGCGTAATTATCGTATTTCGTCGTCCTAACGCAGTCTACACTGCCCTGCAGCTAGCCAGCTAGCTAACGTCCACCGTTAGCTAGTCCACCGTCTACCGATTAGCAGCACAACTATTACACTCAACTGAACGACTTGATTAGTGTAGTGTTAGCTAGCTACATAGTTATCTGTGCTGTCTTCGTACCCAAGATAATTGTGTAGTTTAGAGTGTGTAGTTTTATGTCGTCCTTAACATAGGAGACTCTGCTAGCTAGCCAACAGCTAGCCAACGTCTACCGAACAGAACTTCTGCACTCAACAATCCGGTCGCATTTCGCTTCGCTCCACAGGTAGTATCACATTTTTCATTTCCCGGTTTATTTCATTACAGTACAACGGCTTGATTTGTTTGATCGTAGCTAGCTACATAGCTAGCTACATAGCCGTCTTTGTATCAAAGATAATTGTGTAGTCTAGAGCGATTTCCTAGGTTAGCTAGCCAGCTATTGTCGTTCTTTTAACGCAACGTAACGTAATCAACACTGCTAGCTAGCCAGCTAGCCCCGAATAGCAGCACAGTAGAAACTATTACACTCAACGGAACGACTTGATTAGTGTAGTGTCAACAACGCAGCCAATGCCAGCTAGCCTACATAGTCAACAACGCAGCCTCTGCCAGCTAGCCTACTTCAGCAGTACTGTATCATTTTAATCATTTTAGTCAATAAGATTCTTGCTACGTAAGCTTAACTTTCTGAACACTCGTGACGTGTAGTCCACTTGTCATTCCAATCTCCTTTGCATTAGCGTAGCCTCTTGTGTAGCCTGTCAACTATGTGTCTGTCTATCCCTGTTCTCTCCTCTCTGCACAGACCATACAAACGCTCCACACCGCGTGGCCGCGGCCACCCTAATCTGGTGGTCCCAGCGCGCACGACCCACGTGGAGTTCCAGGTCTCCGGTAGCCTCTGGAACTGCCGATCTGCGGCCAACAAGGCAGAGTTCATCTCCGCCTATGTCTCCCTCCAGTCCCTCGACTTCTTGGCACTGACGGAAACATGGATCACCACAGACAACACTGCTACTCCTACTGCTCTCTCTTCGTCTGCCCACGTGTTCTCGCACACCCCGAGAGCTTCTGGTCAGCGGGGTGGTGGCACCGGGATCCTCATCTCTCCCAAGTGGTCATTCTCTCTTTCTCCCCTTACCCATCTGTCTATCGCCTCCTTTGAATTCCATGCTGTCACAGTTACCAGCCCTTTCAAGCTTAACATCCTTATCATTTATCGCCCTCCAGGTTCCCTCGGAGAGTTCATCAATGAGCTTGATGCCTTGATAAGCTCCTTTCCTGAGGACGGCTCACCTCTCACAGTTCTGGGCGACTTTAACCTCCCCACGCCTACCTTTGACTCATTCCTCTCTGCCTCCTTCTTTCCACTCCTCTCCTCTTTTGACCTCACCCTCTCACCTTCCCCCTACTCACAAGGCAGGAAATACGCTCAACCTCATCTTTACTAGATGCTGTTCTTCCACTAACCTCGTTGCAACTCCCCTCCAAGTCTCCGACCACTACCTTGTATCCTTTTCCCTCTCGCTCTCATCCAACACTTCCCACACTGCCCCTACTCGGATGGTATCGCGCCGTCCCAACCTTCGCTCTCTCTCCCCCGCTACTCTCTCCTCTTCCATCCTATCATCTCTTCCCTCTGCTCAAACCTTCTCCAACCTATCTCCTGATTCTGCCTCCTCAACCCTCCTCTCCTCCCTTTCTGCATCCTTTGACTCTCTATGTCCCCTATCCTCCAGGCCGGCTCGGTCCTCCCCTCCCGCTCCGTGGCTCGACGACTCATTGCGAGCTCACAGAACAGGGCTCCGGGCAGCCGAGCGGAAATGGAGGAAAACTCGCCTCCCTGCGGACCTGACATCCTTTCACTCCCTCCTCTCTACATTTTCCTCTTCTCTCTCTGCTGCTAAAGCCACTTTCTACCACTCTAAATTCCAAGCATCTGCCTCTAACCCTAGGAAGCTCTTTGCAACCTTCTCCTCCCTCCTGAATCCTCCTCCCCCTCCCCCTCCTCCCTCTCTGCAGATGACTTCGTCAACCATTTTGAAAAGAAGGTCGACGACATCCGATCCTCGTTTGCTAAGTCAAACGACACCGCTGGTTCTGCTCACACTGCCCTACCCTGTGCTCTGACCTCTTTCTCCCCTCTCTCTCCAGATGAAATCTCGCGTCTTGTGACGGCCGGCCGCCCAACAACCTGCCCGCTTGACCCTATCCCCTCCTCTCTTCTCCAGACCATTTCCGGAGACCTTCTCCCTTACCTCACCTCGCTCATCAACTCATCCCTGACCGCTGGCTACGTCCCTTCCGTCTTCAAGAGAGCGAGAGTTGCACCCCTTCTGAAAAAACCTACACTCGATCCCTCCGATGTCAACAACTACAGACCAGTATCCCTTCTTTCTTTTCTCTCCAAAACTCTTGAACGTGCCGTCCTTGGCCAGCTCTCCCGCTATCTCTCTCAGAATGACCTTCTTGATCCAAATCAGTCAGGTTTCAAGACTAGTCATTCAACTGAGACTGCTCTTCTCTGTATCACGGAGGCGCTCCGCACTGCTAAAGCTAACTCTCTCTCCTCTGCTCTCATCCTTCTAGACCTATCGGCTGCCTTCGATACTGTGAACCATCAGATCCTCCTCTCCACCCTCTCCGAGTTGGGCATCTCCGGCGCGGCCCACGCTTGGATTGCGTCCTACCTGACAGGTCGCTCCTACCAGGTGGCGTGGCGAGAATCCGTCTCCACACCACGTGCTCTCACCACTGGTGTCCCCCAGGGCTCTGTTCTAGGCCCTCTCCTATTCTCGCTATACACCAAGTCACTTGGCTCTGTCATAACCTCACATGGTCTCTCCTATCATTGCTATGCAGACGACACACAATTAATCTTCTCCTTTCCCCCTTCTGATGACCAGGTGGCGAATCGCATCTCTGCATGTCTGGCAGACATATCCGTGTGGATGACGGATCACCACCTCAAGCTGAACCTCGGCAAGACGGAGCTGCTCTTCCTCCCGGGGAAGGACTGCCCGTTCCATGATCTCGCCATCACGGTTGACAACTCCATTGTGTCCTCCTCCCAGAGCGCTAAGAACCTTGGCGTGATCCTGGACAACACCCTGTCGTTCTCAACTAACATCAAGGCGGTGGCCCGTTCCTGTAGGTTCATGCTCTACAACATCCGCAGAGTACGACCCTGCCTCACACAGGAAGCGGCGCAGGTCCTAATCCAGGCACTTGTCATCTCCCGTCTGGATTACTGCAACTCGCTGTTGGCTGGGCTCCCTGCCTGTGCCATTAAACCCCTACAACTCATCCAGAACGCCGCAGCCCGTCTGGTGTTCAACCTTCCCAAGTTCTCTCACGTCACCCCGCTCCTCCGCTCCCTCCACTGGCTTCCAGTTGAAGCTCGCATCCGCTACAAGACCATGGTGCTTGCCTACGGAGCTGTGAGGGGAACGGCACCTCAGTACCTCCAGGCTCTGATCAGGCCCTACACCCAAACAAGGGCACTGCGTTCATACAGTACAGTTCCCGCCCAGCCCAGTCAAAACTGTTCGCTGCTCTGGCCCCCCAATGGTGGAACAAACTCCCTCACGACGCCAGGACAGCGGAGTCAATCACCACCTTCCGGAGACACCTGAAACCCCACCTCTTTAAGGAATACCTAGGATAGGATAAAGTAATCCCTCTCACCCCCCCCCCTGAAAAGATTTAGATGCACTACTGTTCCACTGGAGGTCATAAGGTGAATGCACCAATTTGTAAGTCGCTCTGGATAAGAGCGTCTGCTAAATGACTTAAATGTAAATGTAAAAAATAACCATGTGTATAATAACCATGTATAATAACCATGTATATAATAACCATGTATATAATAACCATGTGTATAATAACCATGTATAATAACCATGTATATAATAACCATGTATAATAACCATGTGTATAATAACCATGTATAATAACCATGTGTATAATAACCATGTGTATAATAACCATGTGTATAATAACCATGTGTATAATAACCATGTATAATAACCATGTGTATAATAACCATGTGTATAATAACCATGTATAATAACCATGTATAATAACCATGTATAATAACCATGTGTATAATAACCATGTGTATAATAACCATGTGTATAATAACCATGTGTATAATAACCATGTGTATAATAACCATGTGTATAATAACCATGTATAATAACCATGTATAATAACCATGTATAATAACCATGTATAATAACCATGTGTATAATAACCATGTGTATAATAACCATGTATAATAACCATGTGTATAATAACCATGTGTATAATAACCATGTATAATAACCATGTATAATAACCATGTATAATAACCATGTGTATAATAACCATGTATAATAACCATGTGTATAATAACCATGTGTATAATAACCATGTGTATAATAACCATGTATAATAACCATGTGTATAATAACCATGTGTATAATAACCATGTATAATAACCATGTGTATAATAACCATGTGTATAATAACCATGTGTATAATAACCATGTATAATAACCATGTATAATAACCATGTGTATAATAACCATGTATAATAACCATGTGTATAATAACCATGTGTATAATAACCATGTGTATAATAACCATGTATAATAACCATGTGTATAATAACCATGTGTATAATAACCATGTTCATAATAACCATGTATAATAACCATGTATAATAACCATGTGTATAATAACCATGTGTATAATAACCATGTGTATAATAACCATGTGTATAATAACCATGTGTATAATAACCATGTATAATAACCATGTGTATAATAACCATGTATAATAACCATGTATAATAACCATGTGTATAATAACCATGTATAATAACCATGTGTATAATAACCATGTGTATAATAACCATGTGTATAATAACCATGTATAATAACCATGTATAATAACCATGTGTATAATAACCATGTATAATAACCATGTATAATAACCATGTGTATAATAACCATGTGTATAATAACCATGTATAATAACCATGTATAATAACCATGTGTATAATAACCATGTGTATAATAACCATGTATAATAACCATGTATAATAACCATGTATAATAACCATGTGTATAATAACCATGTGTATAATAACCATGTATAATAACCATGTGTATAATAACCATGTGTATAATAACCATGTGTATAATAACCATGTGTATAATAACCATGTATAATAACCATGTATAATAACCATGTATATAATAACCATGTATAATAACCATGTATAATAACCATGTGTATAATAACCATGTGTATAATAACCATGTGTATAATAACCATGTGTATAATAACCATGTATAATAACCATGTATATAATAACCATGTGTATAATAACCATGTATATAATAACCATGTATATAATAACCATGTATAATAACCATGTGTATAATAACCATGTATAATAACCATGTGTATAATAACCATGTGTATAATAACCATGTGTATAATAACCATGTATAATAACCATGTATAATAACCATGTGTATAATAACCATGTATAATAACCATGTATAATAACCATGTGTATAATAACCATGTGTATAATAACCATGTATAATAACCATGTGTATAATAACCATGTGTATAATAACCATGTATAATAACCATGTGTATAATAACCATGTATAATAACCATGTATAATAACCATGTGTATAATAACCATGTGTATAATAACCATGTGTATAATAACCATGTATAATAACCATGTATAATAACCATGTATATAATAACCATGTATAATAACCATGTATAATAACCATGTATAATAACCATGTGTATAATAACCATGTGTATAATAACCATGTGTATAATAACCATGTATAATAACCATGTATATAATAACCATGTGTATAATAACCATGTATAATAACCATGTATATAATAACCATGTATAATAACCGTGTATAATAACCATGTGTATAATAGCCATGTGTATAATAACCATGTGTATAATAACCATGTGTAATAACCATGTATAATAACCATGTATAATAACCATGTATATAATAACCATGTATAATAACCATGTGTATAATAACCATGTGTAATAACCATGTATAATAACCATGTATAATAACCATGTATATAATAACCATGTATAATAACCATGTGTATAATAACCATGTGTATAATAACCATATGTATAATAGCCATGTGTATAATAACCATGTGTATAATAACCATGTGTATAATAACCATGTATAATAACCATGTATAATAACCATGTGTATAATAACCATGTATAATAACCATGTGTATAATAACCATGTGTATAATAACCATATGTATAATAGCCATGTGTATAATAACCATGTATAATAACCATGTGTATAATAACCATGTGTATAATAACCATATGTATAATAGCCATGTGTATAATAACCATGTGTATAATAACCATGTATAATAACCATGTGTATAATAACCACGTGTATAATAACCATGTATAATAACCATGTATAATAACCATGTATATAATAACCATGTGTATAATAACCATGTGTATAATAACCATGTATAATAACCATGTGTATAATAACCATGTATAATAACCATGTGTATAATAACCATGTATAATAACCATGTATAATAACCATGTATAATAACCATGTGTATAATAACCATGTATAATAACCATGTGTATAATAACCATGTGTATAATAACCATATGTATAATAGCCATATGTATAATAACCATGTATAATAACCATGTGTATAATAACCATGTGTATAATAACCATATGTATAATAGCCATGTGTATAATAACCATGTGTATAATAACCATGTATAATAACCATGTGTATAATAACCACGTGTATAATAACCATGTATAATAACCATGTGTATAATAACCATGTATAATAACCATGTGTATAATAACCATGTGTATAATAACCATGTATAATAACCATGTGTATAATAACCATGTATAATAACCATGTGTATAATAACCATGTATAATATGTGTGTGTATACTAACTGTGTGTGTGTATACTAACTGTGTGTGTGTATACTAACTGTGTGTGTGTGTGTATACTAACTGTGTGTGTGTGTGTGTATACTAACTGTGTGTGTGTATATTAACTGTGTGTGTGTGTGTATACTAACTGTGTGTGTGTATATTAACTGTGTGTGTGTATACTAACTGTGTGTGTGTGTGTGTATACTAACTGTGTGTGTATATTAACTGTGTGTGTATATTAACTGTGTGTGTGTATATACTAACTGTGTGTGTGTGTGTGTATACTAACTGTGTGTGTGTGTGTATATTAACTGTGTGTGTGTATATTAACTGTGTGTGTATACTAACTGTGTGTGTATACTAACTGTGTGTGTGTGTGTGTATACTAACTGTGTGTGTGTATACTAACTGTGTGTGTGTGTGTATATTAACTGTGTGTGTGTATATTAACTGTGTGTGTGTGTGTGTATATTAACTGTGTGTGTATATTAACTGTGTGTGTATACTAACTGTGTGTGTGTATACTAACTGTGTGTGTGTGTGTTTATACTAACTGTGTGTGTGTGTGTTTATACTAACTGTGTGTGTGTGTGTTTATACTAACTGTGTGTGTGTTTATACTAACTGTGTGTGTGTGTGTTTATACTAACTGTGTGTGTGTTTATACTAACTGTGTGTGTGTGTGTATACTAACTGTGTGTGTGTGTGTGTATACTAACTGTGTGTGTGTGTGTGTATACTAACTGTGTGTGTGTGTGTTTATACTAACTGTGTGTGTGTGTATACTAACTGTGTGTGTGTGTGTGTATACTAACTGTGTGTATACTAACTGTGTGTGTGTGTGTGTATACTAACTGTGTGTGTGTGTATACTAACTGTGTGTGTGTGTGTATACTAACTGTGTGTGTGTGTATACTAACTGTGTGTGTGTATACTAACTGTGTGTGTGTGTATACTAACTGTGTGTGTGTGTATACTAACTGTGTGTGTGTATACTAACTGTGTGTGTGTGTATACTAACTGTGTGTGTGTGTGTATACTAACTGTGTGTGTGTGTGTGTATACTAACTGTGTGTGTGTGTGTGTATACTAACTGTGTGTGTGTGTGTGTATACTAACTGTGTGTGTGTGTATACTAACTGTGTGTGTGTGTGTGTATACTAACTGTGTGTGTGTGTGTGTATACTAACTGTGTGTGTGTATACTAACTGTGTGTGTGTGTATACTAACTGTGTGTGTGTGTGTGTGTGTGTGTGTATACTAACTGTGTGTGTGTGTATACTAACTGTGTGTGTGTATACTAACTGTGTGTGTGTGTATACTAACTGTGTGTGTGTGTGTGTGTATACTAACTGTGTGTGTGTGTGTGTGTATACTAACTGTGTGTGTGTGTGTGTGTATACTAACTGTGTGTGTGTGTATACTAACTGTGTGTGTGTATACTAACTGTGTGTGTGTGTATACTAACTGTGTGTGTGTGTGTGTGTGTGTGTGTGTGTATACTAACTGTGTGTGTGTATACTAACTGTGTGTGTGTGTGTGTGTGTGTATACTAACTGTGTGTGTGTATACTAACTGTGTGTGTGTGTATACTAACTGTGTGTGTGTATACTAACTGTGTGTGTGTATACTAACTGTGTGTGTGTATACTAACTGTGTGTGTGTGTATACTAACTGTGTGTGTGTGTGTGTGTGTGTGTGTGTGTATACTAACTGTGTGTGTGTATACTAACTGTGTGTGTGTGTTTATACTAACTGTGTGTGTGTATACTAACTGTGTGTGTGTGTGTATATTAACTGTGTGTGTGTGTGTGTGTGTGAGTGTGTGTGTGTGTGTGTGTGTGTGTGTGTGTGTGTGTGTGTGTGTGTGTGTGTGTGTGTGTATATTAACTGTGTGTGTGTATATTAACTGTGTGTGTGTATACTAACTGTGTGTGTGTGTGTATATTAACTGTGTGTGTGTGTGTGTGTGTGTGTTGTGTGTGTGTGTGTGTGTGTGTGTGTGATAACTGTGTGTGTGTATATGTGTGTGTGTGTATATTAACTGTGTGTGTGTATATTAACTGTGTGTGTGTATACTAACTGTGTGTGTGTGTGTATATACTAACTGTGTGTGTGTGTGTATATTAACTGTATGTGTGTATACTAACTGTGTGTGTGTATACTAACTGTGTGTGTGTGTGTATATTAACTGTGTGTGTATATTAACTGTGTGTGTATACTAACTGTGTGTGTATACTAACTGTGTGTGTGTATACTAACTGTGTGTGTGTGTGTGTATACTAACTGTGTGTGTGTGTGTATATTAACTGTATGTGTGTATATTAACTGTGTGTGTGTGTGTATATTAACTGTGTGTGTGTATATTAACTGTGTGTGTGTGTGTATACTAACTGTGTGTGTGTGTGTATACTAACTGTGTGTGTGTATATTAACTGTGTGTGTGTGTGTATACTAACTGTGTGTGTATATTAACTGTGTGTGTGTGTGTATATTAACTGTATGTGTGTATATTAACTGTGTGTGTGTGTGTATATTAACTGTGTGTGTGTGTGTATACTAACTGTGTGTGTGTATACTAACTGTGTGTGTGTGTGTGTATACTAACTGTGTGTGTGTATACTAACTGTGTGTGTGTGTGTGTATACTAACTGTGTGTGTGTGTATTAACTGTGTGTGTGTGTGTATACTAACTGTGTGTGTGTATGTTAACTGTGTGTGTGTATATTAACTGTGTGTGTGTATACTAACTGTGTGTGTGTGTGTGTATACTAACTGTGTGTCTCTCTACAGTAGAGTGGAGCAGCATTTCCACATGTGTGACAGAATGGCCATCTACTTCTTCATCGCTGCTTCCTACACCCCCTGGTAGGTGTGTGTGTGTGTGTATACACCCCCTGGTAGGTGTGTGTGTGTGTGTGTGTATACACCCCCTGGTAGGTGTGTGTGTGTGTGTATACACCCCCTGGTAGGTGTGTGTATACACCCCCTGGTAGGTGTGTGTGTATACACCCCCTGGTAGGTGTGTGTGTGTGTATACACCCCCTGGTAGGTGTGTGTGTGTGTATACACCCCCTGGTAGGTGTGTGTGTGTATACACCCCCTGGTAGGTGTGTGTGTGTACACCCCCTGGTAGGTGTATGTGTGTACACCCCCTGGTAGGTGTGTGTGTGTGTGTGCACCCCCTGGTAGGTGTGTGTGTGTGTGTGCACCCCCTGGTAGGTGTGTGTGTGTGCACCTCCTGGTAGGTGTGTGTGTGTGTACACCCCCTGGTAGGTGTGTGTGTGTGTGCACCCCCTGGTAGGTGTGTGTGTGTACACCCCCTGGTAGGTGTGTGTGTGTGCACCCTGGTTGTGTGTGTGTGTGTGTGTCACCCTGGTGGTAGGTGTGTGTGTGTGTGTTGGGTCCCCTGGTAGGTGTGTGTGTACACCCTGGTAGGTGTGTGTGTGTACACCCCCTGGTAGGTGTGTGTGTGTGTGCACCCCCTGGTAGGTGTGTGTGTGTACACCCCCTGGTAGGTGTGTGTGTGTACACCCCCTGGTAGGTGTATGTGTGTGTTTGTGCACCTCCTGGTAGGTGTGTGTGTACACCCCCTGGTTGTGTGTGTTGATGCTGACCCCCTAGTTGGTGTGTGTGTTTCTGGTTGATGCTGTTGGTCCCCCGTGGGTTGAGGTGTGGTGAGTGCACCCCTAGGTTGAGCTGTTGGGTGTGTGTGTTTCACCCCTGATGTGAGGTGTTGGGTCCGTGGTTTCTAGTGTTGATACACCCCTGGTCCGTGGTTTCTAGGTTGATGTGAGGGAGTTGGGTCCGTGGTCATTTGTTGATGCTGAGGGAGTTGGGTCCGTTGGTTTCTAGGTTGATGTCATGTGTTTCTAGGTTGATGCTGAGGGAGTTGGGTCCATGGTTTCAGGTTGATGTTTCCGTGGTTTCTAGGTTGATGCTGAGGGAGTTGGGTCCGTGGTTTCTAGGTTGATGCTGAGGGAGTTGGGTCCGTGGTCATGTGTTTCTAGGTTGATGCTGAGGGAGTTGGGTCCGTGGTTTCTAGGTTGATGCTGAGGGAGTTGGGTCCGTGGTTTCTAGGTTGATGCTGAGGGAGTTGGGTCCGTGGTCTGGTTGTTGGGTCCGTGGTTTCTAGGTTGATGCTGAGGGAGTTGGGTCCGTGGTTTCTAGGTTGATGCTGAGGGAGTTGGGTCCGTGGTTTCTAGGTTGATGCTGAGGGAGTTGGGTCCGTGGTTTCTAGGTTGGGTCCGTGGTTTCTAGGTTGATGCTGAGGGAGTTGGGTCCGTGGTTTCTAGGTTGATGCTGAGGGAGTTGGGTCCGTGGTTTCTAGGTTGATGCTGAGGGAGTTGGGTCCGTGGTTTCTAGGTTGATGCTGAGGGAGTTGGGTCCGTGGTTTCTAGGTTGATGCTGATGGGGGAGTTGGGTCCGTGGTTTCTAGGTTGATGCTGAGGGAGTTGGGTCCGTGGTTTCTAGGTTGATGCTGAGGGAGTTGGGTCCGTGGTTTCTAGGTTGATGCTGAGGGAGTTGGGTCCGTGGTTTCTAGGTTGATGCTGAGGGAGTTGGGTCCGTGGTTTCTAGGTTGATGCTGAGGGAGTTGGGTCCGTGGTTTCTAGGTTGATCTGAGGGAGTTGATGCTGGTTGATGCTGGGAGTTGGGTCCGTGGTTTCTAGGTTGATGCTGAGGGAGTTGGGTCCGTGGTTTCTAGGTTGATGCTGAGGGAGTTGGGTCCGTGGTTTCTAGGTTGATGCTGAGGGAGTTGGGTCCGTGGTTTCTAGGTTGATGCTGAGGGAGTTGGGTCCGTGGTTTCTAGGTTGATGCTGAGGGAGTTGGGTCCGTGGTTTCTAGGTTGATGCTGAGGGAGTTGGGTCCGTGGTTTCTAGGTTGATGCTGAGGGAGTTGGGTCCGTGGTTTCTAGGTTGATGCTGAGGGTTGGGTCCGTTGTTTCTAGGTTGATGCCCGTGGTTTCTAGGTTGATGCTGAGGGAGTTGGGTCCGTGGTTTCTAGGTTGATGCTGAGGGAGTTGGGTCCGTGGTTTCTAGGTTGATGCTGAGGGAGTTGGGTCCGTGGTTTCTAGGTTGATGCTGAGGGAGTTGGGTCCGTGGTTTCTAGGTTGATGCTGAGGGAGTTGGGTCCGTGGTTTCTAGGTTGATGCTGAGGGAGTTGGGTCCGTGGTTTCTAGGTTGATGCTGAGGGAGTTGGGTCCGTGGTTTCTAGGTTGATGCTGAGGGAGTTGGGTCCGTGGTTTCTAGGTTGATGCTGAGGGAGTTGGGTCCGTGGTTTCTAGGTTGATGCTGAGGGAGTTGGGTCCGTGGTTTCTAGGTTGATGCTGAGGGAGTTGGGTCCGTGGTTTCTAGGTTGATGCTGAGGGAGTTGGGTCCGTGGTTTCTAGGTTGATGCTGAGGAGTTGGGTCCGTGGTTTCTAGGTTGATGCTGAGGGAGTTGGGTCCGTGGTTTCTAGGTTGATGCTGAGGGAGTTGGGTCCGTGGTTTCTAGGTTGATGCTGAGGAGTTGGGTCCGTGGTTTCTAGGTTGATGCTGAGGGAGTTGGGTCCGTGGTTTCTAGGTTGATGCTGAGGGAGTTGGGTCCGTGGTTTCTAGGTTGATGCTGAGGGAGTTGGGTCCGTGGTTTCTAGGTTGATGCTGAGGGAGTTGGGTCCGTGGTTTCTAGGTTGATGCTGAGGGTTGGGTCGTGGTTTCTAGGTTGATGCTGAGGGGGTCCGTGGTTTCTAGTTGGGTCCGTGGTTTCTAGGTTGATGCTGAGGGAGTTGGGTCCGTGGTTTCTAGGTTGATGCTGAGGGAGTTGGGTCCGTGGTTTCTAGGTTGATGCTGATTGAGTTGGGTCCGTGGTTTCTAGGTTGATGCTGAGGGAGTTGGGTCCGTGGTTTCTAGGTTGATGCTGAGGGAGTTGGGTCCGTGGTTTCTAGGTTGATGCTGAGGGAGTTGGGTCCGTGGTTTCTAGGTTGATGCTGAGGGAGTTGGGTCCGTGGTTTCTAGGTTGATGCTGAGGAGTTGGGTCCGTGGTTTCTAGGTTGATGCTGAGGGAGTTGGGTCCGTGGTTTCTAGGTTGATGCTGAGGGAGTTGGGTCCGTGGTTTCTAGGTTGATGCTGAGGGAGTTGGGTCCGTGGTTTCTAGGTTGATGCTGAGGGAGTTGGGTCCGTGGTTTCTAGGTTGATGCTGAGGGAGTTGGGTCCGTGGTTTCTAGGTTGATGCTGAGGGAGTTGGGTCCGTGGTTTCTAGGTTGATGCTGATTGAGTTGGGTCCGTGGTTTCTAGGTTGATGCTGAGGGAGTTGATGGTCCGTGGTTTCTAGGTTGATGCTGAGGGAGTTGGGTCCGTGGTTTCTAGGTTGATGCTGAGGGAGTTGGGTCCGTGGTTTCTAGGTTGATGCTGAGGGAGTTGGGTCCGTGGTTTCTAGGTTGATGCTGAGGGAGTTGGGTCCGTGGTTTCTAGGTTGATGCTGAGGGAGTTGGGTCCGTGGTTTCTAGGTTGATGCTGAGGGAGTTGGGTCCGTGGTTTCTAGGTTGATGCTGAGGGCTGAGTTGGGTCCGTGGTTTCTAGGTTGATGCTGAGGGAGTTGGGTCCGTGGTTTCTAGGTTGATGCTGAGGGAGTTGGGTCCGTGGTTTCTAGGTTGATGCTGAGGGAGTTGGGTCCGTGGTTTCTAGGTTGATGCTGAGGGAGTTGGGTCCGTGGTTTCTAGGTTGATGCTGAGGGAGTTGGGTCCGTGGTTTCTAGGTTGATGCTGAGGGAGTTGGGTCCGTGGTTTCTAGGTTGATGCTGAGGGAGTTGGGTCCGTGGTTGCTGAGGGAGTTGGGTCCGTGGTTTCTAGGTTGATGCTGATTTTCTAGGTTGGGTCCGTGGTTTCTAGGTTGATGCTGAGGGAGTTGGGTCCGTGGTTTCTAGGTTGATGCTGAGGGAGTTGGGTCCGTGGTTTCTAGGTTGATGCTGATTGAGTTGGGTCCGTGGTTTCTAGGTTGATGCTGAGGGAGTTGGGTCCGTGGTTTCTGAGGTTGATGCTGATTGATGCTGAGGGAGTTGGGTCCGTGGTTTCTAGGTTGATGCTGATTGGTTGGGTCCGTGGTTTCTAGGTTGATGCTGAGGGAGTTGGGTCCGTGGTTTCTAGGTTGATGCTGAGGGAGTTGGGTCCGTGGTTTCTAGGTTGATGCTGAGGGAGTTGGGTCCGTGGTTTCTAGGTTGATGCTGAGGGAGTTGGGTCCGTGGTTTCTAGGTTGATGCTGAGGGAGTTGGGTCCGTGGTTTCTAGGTTGATGCTGAGGGAGTTGGGTCCGTGGTTTCTAGGTTGATGCTGATTGGTTGGGTCCGTGGTTTCTAGGTTGATGCTGATTGGTTGGGTCCGTGGTTTCTAGGTTGATGCTGATTGGTTGGGTCCGTGGTTTCTAGGTTGATGCTGAGGGAGTTGGGTCCGTGGTTTCTAGGTTGATGCTGAGGGAGTTGGGTCCGTGGTTTCTAGGTTGATGCTGAGGGAGTTGGGTCCGTGGTTTCTAGGTTGATGCTGAGGGAGTTGGGTCCGTGGTTTCTAGGTTGATGCTGATTGGTTGGGTCCGTGGTTTCTAGGTTGATGCTGAGGGAGTTGGGTCCGTGGTTTCTGAGGTTGATGCTGATGCTGGGAGTTGGGTCCGTGGTTTCTAGGTTGATGCTGATTGGTTGGGTCCGTGGTTTCTAGGTTGATGCTGAGGGAGTTGGGTCCGTGGTTTCTAGGTTGATGCTGATTGGTTGGGTCCGTGGTTTCTAGGTTGATGCTGATGCTGGGAGTTGGGTTGGTTTCTAGTTGATGCGTGGTTTCTTTCTAGGTTGATGCTGAGGGAGTTGGGTCCGTGGTTTCTAGGTTGATGCTGAGGGAGTTGGGTCCGTGGTTTCTAGGTTGATGCTGATTGGTTGGGTCCGTGGTTTCTAGGTTGATGCTGAGGGAGTTGGGTCCGTGGTTTCTAGGTTGATGCTGAGGGAGTTGGGTCCGTGGTTTCTAGGTTGATGCTGATTGGTTGGGTCCGTGGTTTCTAGGTTGATGCTGAGGGAGTTGGGTCCGTGGTTTCTAGGTTGATGCTGAGGGAGTTGGGTCCGTGGTTTCTAGGTTGATGCTGAGGGAGTTGGGTCCGTGGTTTCTAGGTTGATGCTGAGGGAGTTGGGTCCGTGGTTTCTAGGTTGATGCTGAGGGAGTTGGGTCCGTGGTTTCTAGGTTGATGCTGAGGGAGTTGGGTCCGTGGTTTCTAGGTTGATGCTGAGGGAGTTGGGTCCGTGGTTTCTAGGTTGATGCTGAGGGAGTTGGGTCCGTGGTTTCTAGGTTGATGCTGATTGGTTGGGTCCGTGGTTTCTAGGTTGATGCTGATTGGTTGGGTCCGTGGTTTCTAGGTTGATGCTGAGGGAGTTGGGTCCGTGGTTTCTAGGTTGATGCTGAGGGAGTTGGGTCCGTGGTTTCTAGGTTGATGCTGATTGGTTGGGTCCGTGGTTTCTAGGTTGATGCTGAGGGAGTTGGGTCCGTGGTTTCTAGGTTGATGCTGATTGGTTGGGTCCGTGGTTTCTAGGTTGATGCTGATTGGTTGGGTCCGTGGTTTCTAGGTTGATGCTGATTGGTTGGGTCCGTGGTTTCTAGGTTGATGCTGAGGGAGTTGGGTCCGTGGTTTCTAGGTTGATGCTGAGGGAGTTGGGTCCGTGGTTTCTAGGTTGATGCTGATTGGTTGGGTCCGTGGTTTCTAGGTTGATGCTGAGGGAGTTGGGTCCGTGGTTTCTAGGTTGATGCTGATTGGTTGGGTCCGTGGTTTCTAGGTTGATGCTGATTGGTTGGGTCCGTGGTTTCTAGGTTGATGCTGATTGGTTGGGTCCGTGGTTTCTAGGTTGATGCTGATTGGTTGGGTCCGTGGTTTCTAGGTTGATGCTGAGGGAGTTGGGTCCGTGGTTTCTAGGTTGATGCTGATTGGTTGGGTCCGTGGTTTCTAGGTTGATGCTGATTGGTTGGGTCCGTGGTTTCTAGGTTGATGCTGAGGGAGTTGGGTCCGTGGTCGAGTCACATGCGATGGATTATCTGGATCATGGCAATGCTGATCGGCTCCACATACGTCTTCTACTTCCACGAGGTACCACACACACCGTGGTTTCACACACACACACACTTGATGCTGACACACATGCACACACACACTCATGCACCGTACACACACACACACACACACACACACACACTCACACGCATGTACACACACACACACACACTCACACTCACGCATGTACACACACACACACACACACATGTACACACACACACACTCACACTCACGCATGTACACACACACACACACTCACACTCACGCATGTACACACACACACACACTCACACTCACGCATGTACACACACACACACACACACACACATGTACACACACACACACACTCACGCATGTACACACACACACACACTCACACTCACGCATGTACACACACACACCACTCTCCCTGACGTTAATAATCTCAGGTGATGTCACTCCCTGCAGGTATAAACTGTTGGAGTTACTAGGATACGTGGCCATGGGGGCGGGGCCTGCACTTGTCATCCTGTCCATGGTAACACACACCATTGATTGTCCAGAAACATTTACCTAAAGTCAATGTTCAAGCTTTCAAAGGAGTTTATCCCCTAAACCCTGATCGTGTGTGTGTTTGTTGCAGGCGGACAGGGCAGGTTTGTGTGAGCTGGCGGTGGGTGGGATTTTCTACGTAGTGGGTGTGGCCTTCTTTAAGAGCGATGGAGTCGTCCCATTCGCTCACGCCATCTGGCACCTGTTCGTTGCCATGGGAGCAGCTACACACTACTACGCTATCTGGAGACACCTGTACACACCTGGACACTGAGACACACACCTACCGTGGTGATAACTACACAGGGATCTGGTCCTGTACACACCTGGACACTGAGACACACCTACCGTGGTGATAACTACACAGGGATCTGGTCCTGTACACACCTGGACACTGAGACACACACCTACCGTGGTGATAACAGGGATCTGGTCCTGTACACACCTGGACACTGAGACACACACCTACCGTGATGATAACAGGGATCTGGTCCTGTACACACCTGGACACTGAGACACACACCTGGACACTGAGACACACACCTACCGTGGTGATAACTACACAGGGATCTGGTCCTGTACACACCTGGACACTGAGACACACACCTACCGTGGTGATAACTACACAGGGATCTGGTCCTGTACACACCTGGACACTGAGACACACACCTACCGTGGTGATAACTACACAGGGATCTGGTCTGTACACACCTGGACACTGAGACATCACCACATGGACACTGAGACACAATTACCTACCGTGGTGAAACTACACAGGGATCTGGTCCTGTCCAACCTGGACACTGGAAACAGGACACTGAGACACATATAATGCCTGTGATGTTCCACACAGAAGGTCTCTGTCCACCTGGAGAGACAGGAACCAGTGAACTGAAGGATCTGGTCCAATGAGACAGGAATCAGTCAACTGAAGGATCTCTGGACACTGAGAGACAGGAATCAGTGAACTACCAGAAGGATCTCTGTCCAATGTAGAGACCTGGAATCAGTGAACAAGGACCTGGACACTGAGACAGGACACCAGTGAATAACTACAAGGATCTCTGTCCAATGTAGAGACCTGGACACTGAGACTGAAGGATCTCTGTCCAATTAGAGACAGGAATCAGTGAACTGGGATCTCTGTCCAATTAGAAACAGGAATCAGTCAACTACCAGGATCTCTGATCCAATCTGTCCAGGGATCTAGAGACAGGAATCAGTCAACTACAGAAGGATCCTGTCCAATTAGAAACAGGAATCAGTGAACTACCAGAAGGATCTCTGTCCAATTAGAGACAGGAATCAGTCAACTACATAAAGATCATCAGACAACAACCACCCGGTGATAACCACAGGGATCTGTTCCCCCACTATCATCCAGAAGGCGAGGTCACCTACAGGTGCATCAAAGCTGGGACCGAGAGACTGAAAAACAGCTTCTATCTCAAGGCCATCACCTGGACACTGTTAAACACCACCACTAACATTGATCTGGTCTGTACTGCCTGGACACTGAGACTCAATCTCTAGCCACTTTAATAATTCAAAATGGATGAAAAATGTATCACTAGTCACTTTAAACAAAGCCACTTAATATAATGTTTATATGATATACTACACAGGGATCTGGTCCATATACCTTTATGTACATATTCTTCATTCCTCTTACACTTGTGTGTATAAGGTAGTTGTTGTGAAATTGTTAGATTACTCGTTGGTTATTACTGCATTGTCAGAACTAGAGCACAAGCATTTCACTACACCTGCAGAACATCTCTGTCCATGTGTATGTGACCAATAAAATTTGAAGGATCTCTGTCCAATTAGAAAACAGGAATCAATGAACTACCAGAAGGATCTTTCTCTTTGTCCAATTAGAGACAGGAATCAGTCAACTACCAGAAGGATCTCTGTCCAATTAGAGACAGGAATCAGTCAACTACCAGAAGGATCTCTGTCCAATTAGAGACAGGAATCAGTCAACTACCAGAAGGATCTCTGTCCAATTAGAGACAGGAATCAGTGAACTGAAGGATCTCTGTCCAATTAGAGACAGGAATCAGTGAACTGAAGGATCTCTGTCCAATTAGAGACAGGAATCAGTCAACTACCAGAAGGATCTCTGTCCAATTAGAGACAGGAATCAGTCAACTACCAGAAGGATCTCTGTCCAATTAGAGACAGGAATCAGTCAACTACCAGAAGGATCTCTGTCCAATTAGAGACAGGAATCAGTCAACTACCAGAAGGATCTCTGTCCAATTAGAGACAGGAATCAGTGAACTGAAGGATCTCTGTCCAATTAGAGACAGGAATCAGTGAACTGAAGGATCTCTGTCCAATTAGAGACAGGAATCAGTGAACTGAAGGATCTCTGTCCAATTAGAGACAGGAATCAGTGAACTGAAGGATCTCTGTCCAATTAGAGACAGGAATCAGTGAACTGAAGGATCTCTGTCCAATTAGAGACAGGAATCAGTGAACTGAAGGATCTCTGTCCAATTAGAAACAGGAATCAGTGAACTGAAGGATCTCTGTCCAATTAGAGACAGGAATCAGTGAACTGAAGGATCTCTGTCCAATTAGAAACAGGAATCAGTCAACTACCAGAAGGATCTCTGTCCAATTAGAGACAGGAATCAGTGAACTGAAGGATCTCTGTCCAATTAGAGACAGGAGTCAGTCAACTACCATAAAGAAGGAAGACCTGACACCTGCACTACAGGAATGCAGTCAACTACCATAAAGTAATCACTGTGGTACCCTTTATCATCCAGAACTGTGTGCATTAAAGCTGGGATACTGACACCTTTAAGGATAATACTGTGGTACCTTTATACTGACACCTTTAAGGGGTAATACTGTGGTACCTTTATACTGACACCTTTAAGGAGTAATACTGTGGTAAAATACTGGGATGAAAAATTATACTGACACCTTTAGGAGTAATACTTTAAACAAAGCCACTTAATAGTAATACTTTATATGGGTTATATACTGGTACCTTTACTACATCCATACACCTTTATGGAGTAATATTGGTACTTTTATACTGACACCTTTAAGGAGTAATACTGTGGTACCATTATACTGACACCACCTTTAAGGAGTAATACTGTGGTACCTTTATACTGACATTGTCGGACTAGAAGCACCATTTAACTGACACCTTTAACAGTAATACTGTGTACCTTTATACTGACACCTTTAAGGATCTCTGTACCAATTAAAATACTGTGGTACCTTTATACTGACACCTTTAAGGAGTAATACTGTGGTACCTTTAAGGAGTAATACTGTGGTACCTTTAAGGAGTAATCTTTAAGTAATACTGGTACCTTTATACTGACACCTTTAAGGATAATACTGTCCAATTATAATCTGTGAACCTTTAAGGAGTAATACTGTGGTACCTTTATACTGACACCTTCAAGGAGTAATACTGTGGTACCTTTATACTGACACCTTTAAGAGTAATAATCAGTGACACCTTTAAGGAGTAATACTGTGGTACCTTTATACTGACACCTTTAAGGGGTAATACTGTGGTACCTTTATACTGACACCTTTAAGGAGTAATACTGTGAAGGAAGACCTTATACTACTGTGGTACCTTTATACTGACACCTTTAAGGAGTAATACTGACACTGACACCTTTAAGGAGTAATACTGTGGTACCTTTATACTGACACCTTTAAGGAGTAATACTGTGGTACCTTTATACTGACACCTTTAAGGAGTAATACTGTGGTACCTTTATACTGACACCTTTAAGGAGTAATACTGTGGTACCTTTATACTGACACCTTTAAGGAGTAATACTGTGGTACCTTTATACTGACACCACCTTTAAGGGAAGTAATACTGTGGTACCTTTATACTGACACCTTTAAGGAGTAATACTGTGGTACCTTTATACTGACACCTTTAAGGAGTAATACTGTGGTACCTTTATACTGACACCTTTAAGGAGTAATACTGTGGTACCTTTATACTGACACCTTTAAGGAGTAATACTGTGGTACCTTTATACTGACACCTTTAAGGAGTAATACTGTGGTACCTTTACACTGACACCTGACACCTTTAAGTAGTAATACTGTGGTACCTTTATACTGACACCTTTACGGAGTAATACTGTGGTACCTTTATACTGACACCTTTAAGGAGTAATACTGTGGTACCTTTATACTGACACCTTTAAGGAGTAATACTGTGGTACCTTTATACTGACACCTTTAAGGAGTAATACTGTGGTACCTTTAATACTGGAGTAACCTTTACTACTGTGGTACCTTTATAGACACCTTTAAGAGTAATACTGTGGTACCTTTATACTGACACCTTTAAGGAGTAATACTGTGGTACCTTTAAGGAGTAATACTGTGGTACCTTTATACTGACACCTTTAAGGAGTACCTTTACTGTGGTACCTTTATACTGACACCTTTAAGGAGTAATACTGTGGTACCTTTATACTGACACCTTTAAGGAGTAATACTGTGGTACCTTTATACTTTTACTGTGGTACCTTTATACTTTAAGGAGTACCTTTATACTGACACCTTTAAGGAGTAATACTGTGGTACCTTTAAGGAGTAATACTGTGACACCTTTAAGGAGTAATACTGTGGTACCTTTATACTGACACCTTTAAGGAGTAATACTGTGGTACCTTTATACTGACACCTTTAAGGAGTAATACTGTGGTACCTTTATACTGACACCTTTAAGGAGTAATACTGTGGTACCTTTATACTGACACCTTTAAGGAGTAATACTGTGGTACCTTTATACTGACACCTTTAAGGAGTAATACTGTGGTACCTTTATACTGACACCTTTAAGGAGTAATACTGTGGTACCTTTAAGGAGTAATACTGTGGTACCTTTAAGGAGTAATACTGTGGTACCTTTATACTGACACCTTTAAGGAGTAATACTGTGGTACCTTTATACTGACACCTTTAAGGAGTAATACTGTGGTACCTTTATACTGACACCTTTAAGGAGTAATACTGTGGTACCTTTACACTGACACCTTTAAGACACCTTTAGGAGTAATACTGTGGTACCTTTATACTGACACCTTTAAGGAGTAATACTGTGGTACCTTTATACTGACACCTTTAAGGGGTAATACTGTGGTACCTTTATACTGACACCTTTAAGGAGTAATACTGTGGTACCTTTATACTGACACCTTTACGGAGTAATACTGTGGTACCTTTATACTGAGTAATACTGTGGTACCTTTAAGGAGTAATACTGTGGTACCTTTATACTGACACCTTTAAGGAGTAATACTGTGGTACCTTTACTGACACCTTTAAGGAGTAATACTGTGGTACCTTTATAGTGACACCTTTAAGGAGTACTACTGTGGTACCTTTATACTGACACCTTTTAAGGAGTAATACTGTGGTACCTTTATACTGACACCTTTAAGGAGTAATACTGTGGTACCTTTATACACTTTAAGACACCTTTAAGTTTAGTAATACTGTGGTACCTTTATACTGACACCTTTAAGGAGTAATACTGTGGTACCTTTATACTGACACCTTTAAGGGGTAATACTGTGGTACCTTTATACTGACACCTTTAAGGAGTAATACTGTGGTACCTTTATACTGACACCTTTACGGAGTAATACTGTGGTACCTTTAAGGAGTAATACTGTGGTACCTTTAAGGAGTAATACTGTGGTACCTTTATACTGACACCTTTAAGGAGTAATACTGTGGTACCTTTATACTGGGAGTAATACTGTGGTACCTTTATAGTGACACCTTTAAGGAGTAATACTGTGGTACCTTTATACTGACACCTTTAAGGAGTAATACTGTGGTACCTTTATACTGACACCTTTAAGGAGTAATACTGTGGTACCTTTATACTTACACCTTTAAGGAGTAATACTGTGGTACCTTTAAGGAGTAATACTGTGACACCTTTAAGGAGTAATACTGTGGTACCTTTATACTGACACCTTTAAGGAGTAATACTGTGGAACCTTTATACTGACACCTTTAAGGAGT
Organism: Oncorhynchus nerka; assembly: GCF_034236695.1. Lineage (NCBI taxonomy): Eukaryota > Metazoa > Chordata > Actinopteri > Salmoniformes > Salmonidae > Oncorhynchus > Oncorhynchus nerka. The sequence goes on from NW_027040464.1 coordinate 114,630, forward strand.
AATACTGTTTAAGGTACCTTTATACTGACACCTTTAAGGAGTAATACTGTGGTACCTTTATACTGACACCTTTAAGGAGTATTACTGTGACACCTTTAAGGAGTAATACTGTGTACCTTTATACTGACACCTTTAAGGAGTAATACTGTGGAACCTTTATACTGACACCTTTTTAAGGAGTAATACTGTGGTACCTTTATACTGACACCTTTAAGGGGTAATACTGTGGTACCTTTATACACCTTTAAGGAGTAATACTGTGGTACCTTTAAGGAGTAATACTGTGGTACCTTTATACTTTTATACTGACATACTTTTAAGGAGTAATACTGTGGTACTGACACTTTATAATACTGACACCTTTAAGGAGTAATACTGTGGTACCTTTAAGGAGTAATACTGTGGTACCTTTAAGGAAATACTGTATACCTTTAAAATTTCAAAGGAATTTCAGAAATTTCAAATATCACGTACAGATAACCAAAAGGAGGACTTTCTATTTGAGAAGCTTAGCAGCCTCAGAGTGTAGAGCTTGGTGTGACAGGAGGAGCCTCCAACTTCGACAGTGGTAAAATGGCGGATATGTCAGCGGAAGAGATCACCATGAGGGCCAACCAAGTGACCGATGAGTCCTTGGAGTGCACCAGGCGGATGCTACAGATGGCCGAGGAGACCAGGGAGACTGGTGTCAACACCATCGACATGCTGGACCAACAGGAGAGCAACTGAGACGTGTCTACAGAGGAGGGTATGGACCAGATCAACGAGGACATGAGGAAGGCTGAGAAGAACCTGACTGACCTGTCCAAGTGCTGTGGCCTCTGTGTCTGCCCCTGTGACAGGGTGACATCCATAGAGCATGATTCTAAGTACAAGCGTACCTGGGGAACAGGTGATGGTACAGGAGAGGGAGGGGATGGCTCGGTGGTGTCCAGGCAACCCTCGGGCATCCATAACGGACTAGCCAACCAGCAGCAGCCCATGGGGGGCTCTGGACCCTACATCAAGAGGATTACCAACGATGCTCGGGAGGATGAGATGGAGGAGAACCTGGATCAGGTGGGCAGCATCATAGGGAACCTGAAGAACATGGCCAGTGACATGGGCTCTGAGCTAGACAAGCAGAACAAACACATCGACCGCATCACAGAAAAGGCGGACATAAACAAAGCACGTATCTGTCTAGATGAAGCCAACCAGCGAGCCAACAAGCTCATCAAGTAGACCTACCTACCTGCTCCCGATTTCAAATCATCCACCTTGAATCTCTGCCTCAGCTTCCATGTACATCAACACTCCTCGCTCTCTCTCTGAGAACAAAGTAAATCAACCAGGATGAACCAACACCTACCACACGTGCCTTTTCTGTAAATATGCTCACACAACACTCTCTTCTACCTTTTAGGACTAGTTCAAAGTTCCTTGCCTGGGTCCCATCCCAAATATGTGACACAGTGAATCACTTTTTAGGCGTTGTGAGATCTGTGCCCATATTCAGAAAGCCTCTGAATAGGAATGCTGATGTAAGATGGTTTATATATATATATTCATTCAGGCCCTGATAGGCAGTGGAGGCTGCTGAGAGGAGGACGGCTCTAGTAATGGGATAGTATCAAACACATGGTTTCAATGTGCTTGATGCCATTCCATCCACTCATTCCAGCCATTATTTTTGAGCTGTCCTCCCTAATATGTGCAGTGTGGCTGCCGAAAATATGACCTGGAACATCAGATTCTCACCGTCTGTTGCCCCCTGGTGGTCATGGGGTGTCACAGCAGCTGTATATGCAGGGAAGTTATAAGACAACAGCTCTTCATATCGTGTCATTTGGCTCTTGTAACTACTGTTATTGTTTGAAATGTGCATATTTAATTATTCTTATGAAGTAGAAATGACTTGTGAATAAAGTTAGGACCTATACCCTTTGAATTGAAATAATGTTTGAACAATCTAATATCTGTTTTTTTCCCAGCTATAACACACCGAATGATGAAAACATGTTTTCCTTAGAGTAACAACTAATCATTAACCAAAGATCTTGTCACTGTTAGATTTACCTCTGCTAGCCTGAGTGCCAGTCAGTTTGTGCTATCATGTCAACTCTTTGGCTGGGATTCAACTCGATCATGCTTTGTCAGCTATGCACATTTAAACGCAATGTTTTCACGTCGGTTGAATCGAACATTACCTCCTTTTTTTTTTTATGTCAAGCGCACAATAAGGCTGACCTACTGCGGTTTGGATGGAATCTCTGCTCTTGACCCTCATTGGCTTGACAATGAATGAGCAATGGAGTTGTCAAGAATACAAAACCGATCTGGGACCAGGCTACCTCTCTGCCACCAGTGGATCAAATGCTGTACCTCCCCTCATTGTTATTTCAGTCCTTTCTATTTGAACTGCCACGTTTTCACCTGAGACCTTAAGTTCCAATTTGTAAGTCGCTCTGGATAAGAGCGTCTGCTAAATGACTTAAATGTAAATGTAAGGAGTAATACTGTGACACCTTTAAGGAGTAATACTGTGGTACCTTTATACTGACACCTTTAAGGAGTAATACTGTGGTACCTTTAAGGAGTAATACTGTGGTACCTTTAAGGAGTAATACTGTGGTACCTTTATACTGACACCTTTAAGGAGTAATACTGTGACAACTTTAAGGAGTAATACTGTGGTACCTTTATACTGACACCTTTAAGGAGTAATACTGTGGTACCTTTATACTGACACCTTCAAGGAGTAATACTGTGGTACCTTTATACTGACACCTTTAAGGAGTAATACTGTGGTACCTTTAAGGAGTAATACTGTGACACCTTTAAGGAGTAATGTCTGTGGTCCTTTAGTAATACTGTGACACCTTTAGATGGCTACTGTGACACCTTTAAGGAGTAATACTGTGGTACCTAGATGGAGTAATACTGTGGTCCTTTATACAGTGACACCTTTAAGGAGTAATACTGTCCTACTAGTATAACTATATCTTTATACCTGACACCTTTATCTAGTATGGCTGTGGTACCTTTAAGGAGTAATACTGTGACACCTTTAGATGGCTCAGTCAGTACTGTGACACCTTTAAGGAGTAATACTGATGACACCTTTAAGGAGTAATACTGTGACACCTTTAGAGGAGTAATACTGTGGTACCTTTATAGTAATATCTGACACCTTTAAGGAGTAAGTCCTGTTTAGTATAACTGACACAGATAAAATATGTGCCAGTGAATCATTTTCAGTCCTGAGTAATACTGTGGCACCTTTACATTTAAATTCAGGCTGTAACACAAAATGTATACTTTCTGAAGGCACTGTAGATGTCTGTCATTATAGATGGCTCAGTCAGTCCTGTCTAGTATAACTATATCTAGATGGCTCAGTCAGTCCTGTCTAGTATAACTATATCTAGATGTCTCAGTCAGTCCTGTCTAGTATAACTATATCTAGATGGCTCAGTCAGTCCTGTCTAGTATAACTATATCTAGATGTCTCAGTCAGTCCTATCTAGTATAACTATATCTAGATGGCTCAGTCAGTCCTGTCTAGTATAACTATATCTAGATGGCTCAGTCAGTCCTGTTTAGTATAACTATATCTAGATGGCTCAGTCAGTCCTGTCTAGTATAACTACATCTAGATGGCTCAGCCAGTCCTGTCTAGTATAACTATATCTAGATGTCTCAGTCAGTCCTGTCTAGTATAACTATATCTAGATGGCTCAGTCAGTCCTGTCTAGTATAACTATATCTAGATGGCTCAGTCAGTCCTGTCTAGTATAACTACATCTAGATGGCTCAGTCAGTCCTGTCTAGTATAACTATATCTAGATGGCTCAGTCAGTCCTGTCTAGTATAACTACATCTAGATGTCTCAGTCAGTCCTGTTTAGTGTAACTCTATCTAGATGGCTCAGTCAGTCCTGTCTAGTATAACTATATCTAGATGGCTCAGTCAGTCCTGTCTAGTATAACTATATCTAGATGTCTCAGTCAGTCCTGTCTAGTATAACTATATCTAGATGGCTCAGTCAGTCCTGTCTAGTATAACTATATCTAGATGGCTCAGTCAGTCCTGTCTAGTATAACTATATCTAGATGGCTCAGTCAGTCCTGTCTAGTATAACTATATCTAGATGGCTCAGTCAGTCCTGTCTAGTATAACTATATCTAGATGGCTCAGTCAGTCCTGTCTAGTATAACTATATCTAGATGGCTCAGTCAGTCCTGTCTAGTATAACTATATCTAGATGGCTCAGTCAGTCCTGTCTAGTATAACTATATCTAGATGTCTCAGTCAGTCCTGTCTAGTATAACTATATCTAGATGGCTCAGTCAGTCCTGTCTAGTATAACTATATCTAGATGGCTCAGTCAGTCCTGTCTAGTATAACTATATCTAGATGGCTCAGTCAGTCCTGTCTAGTATAACTATATCTAGATGGCTCAGTCAGTCCTGTCTAGTATAACTATATCTAGATGGCTCAGTCAGTCCTGTCTAGTATAACTAACTATCTAGATGGCTCATGGCTCAGTCAGTCCTGTCTAGTATAACTATATCTAGATGGCTCAGTCAGTCCTGTCTAGTATAACTATATCTAGATGGCTCAGTCAGTCCTGTCTAGTATAACTATATCTAGATGGCTCAGTCAGTCCTGTCTAGTATAACTATATCTAGATGGCTCAGTCAGTCCTGTCTAGTATAACTATATCTAGATGGCTCAGTCAGTCCTGTCTAGTATAACTATATCTAGATGGCTCAGTCAGTCCTGTCTAGTATAACTATATCTAGATGGCTCAGTCAGTCCTGTCTAGTATAACTATATCTAGATGGCTCAGTCAGTCCTGTCTAGTATAACTATATCTAGATGGCTCAGTCAGTCCTGTCTAGTATAACTATATCTAGATGGCTCAGTCAGTCCTGTCTAGTATAACTATATCTAGATGGCTCAGTCATTGCTGTATCTATGATCTTCTATCAGAGAAACTGTTGATTAAAACAGATGTATAAAATGTGTTTGTGTGTAAACAACAGTGACATGTTGTTGTTGTTGTTGTTTAGGCTCTGTACTCCAACACGTTGATACAATGACTGAGGTTAAAGTGCAGACTGTCAGCTTTAATTTGAGGCTATTCCCGTCCATATCAGGTGAAACATTTAGAAATTACAGCATTTGTTTGTACATAGACCCCCCCCCCCATTTTAGGGGACCAAAAGCATTGGGAAAAACATCAGTCAAACATTTAGTATTTGGTCCCATATTCCTAACACTCAATAACTACATCAAGCTTGTAACTCTACAAACGTGTTGGATGTATTTCCTGTTTGTTGTGTTTCAGATTATGTTGTGCACAACAACAACAAAAATGTCCCAATACTTTTGGCCCTCACTGTATAATAACAAGATATTGAAAACATACAGTACATTTACTGAACATAAATGATTTAAGGTCTGTGTGTGATTATATTTTAGCGTGTGTGTGTGTGAGGCCAGTCAGTGTTCTGAGTCGAGGTGGCAGCGTTGCGTTGGCGTCTCGGTGCCAGCGGGGGGAGGTGGCGAGGGAAGGCGGGGTTAGAACACTCAGCGCCACGCTCGGAAGTTTCAGCAGCGACCATAACTCCTCCCCTCTGGTCACTACGGCGACAACATCCTCCTCACTGCCACACCAGGAGACTGCTCCGCTACGAAGCTTAGAGAGGAACAGAGAAACCCTACACACACACACGCACACACACACGCACACACACACACACACAGGAACGGCTGTAGTGACTGGCTATAGTGTGTGTAATTTGTGACTGTAGCCTGTATGACTGATGGCTGCATGGTGCAGTAGGCCTGATGGCTGCATGGTGCAGTAGGTAGGAGCTACTAGTGAGCCTGTAGGCCTGATGGCTGCAGGTGCAGTCCTGTCTAGTATAACTACTAGCATGGCTCAGTCAGTCCTGTGAGCCTGTCTAGATGGCTCAGTCAGTCCTGTCTGATGGCTGCATGGTGCAGTAGGACTGATGGCTGCATGGTGCAGTAGGTAGGGAGCTACTACAGCAGTGAGCCTGTAGGCCTGATGGCTGCATGGTGCAGTAGGCTGATGGCTGCATGGTGCAGTAGGACTGATGGCTGCATGGTGCAGTAGGTAGGGAGCTACTACAGCAGTGAGCCTGTAGGACTGATGGCTGCATGGTGCAGTAGGACTGATGGCTGCAGTGGTGGGGGAGCTACTAGCAGTGAGCCTGTAGGCTGATGGCTGCATGGTGCAGTAGGACTGATGGCTGATGGTGCAGTAGGTCTAGTAGCTACTACAGCAGTGAGCCTGTAGGACTGATGGCTGCAGTGGTGCAGTAGGAGCCTGTAGGCTGACTGATGGCTGCATGGTGCAGTAGGTAGGGAGCTACTACAGCAGTGAGCCTGTAGGACTGATGGCTGCATGGTGCAGTAGGACTGATGGCTGCATGGTGCAGTAGGTAGGGAGCTACTACAGCAGTGAGCCTGTAGGCCTGATGGCTGCATGGTGCAGTAGGCCTGATGGCTGCAGTAGGTGAGCTGTAGGCTATGATGGGTGCAGTAGGTCTAGTATAGCTACTACAGCAGTGAGCCTGTAGGACTGATGGCTGCATGGTGCAGTAGGACTGATGGCTGCATGGTGCAGTAGGTAGGGAGCTACTACAGCAGTGAGCCTGTAGGCCTGATGGCTGCATGGTGCAGTAGGACTGATGGCTGCATGGTGCAGTAGGTAGGGAGCTACTACAGCAGTGAGCCTGTAGGCCTGATGGCTGCATGGTGCAGTAGGTAGGGAGCTACTACAGCAGTGAGCCTGTAGGCCTGATGGCTGCATGGTGCAGTAGGCTACTGATGGCTGCATGGCTGCAGTAGTAGGCCTGATGTAGGAATGGTGCTACTACAGCAGTGAGCCTGTAGGCCTGATGGCTGCATGGTGCAGTAGGCCTGATGGCTGCATGGTGCAGTAGGACTGATGGCTGCATGGTGCAGTAGGTGGAAGCCACTAGAGCGGCTTGAAGTTCCATTTCAAACCTATAATGCAACACTCTGAAAGCCCATTGTGTGTGTTGCCTGGGTATGAGATCGTGGGAATGGGAAGCCCATTGTGTGTGTGTGTGTGTGTGTGTGTGTGTGTGTGTGTGTGTGTGTGTGTTACCTGGGTATGAGGTCGTGGAAACGGGAAGCCCATTGTGTGTATGTGTGTGTTACCTGGGAATGAGGTCGTGGGAACGAGAAGCCCATTGTGTGTATGTGTGTGTTACCTGGGTATGAGGTCGTGGGAACGGGAAGCCAGTTTAGCGAGCGCGCTCAGTAAGGAGGTAACCACCCTGGGGGAGGGGCTTCCAGAGGAAGTGATCTCGAAGAGGACTGCCTCCAATGCCTCGAAACAGGAAGTAACCAGATCCACGGAACACCGAGAGTCAAATGACACCGACAGGTACTCACCTAGCACCCACACCTAGCACGCACACACACACACACACAGGCACACACACAGGCACAGACACACACAGACACACACAGGCACACACAGGCACACACAGGCACACACAGGCACACAGACACAGACACACACAGTAGAGTGTGTATAGCATAGTGTGTGTATAGCATAGTGTGTGTATAGTAGAGTGTGTATAGCATAGTGTGTGTAGTGTGTATAGCATAGTAAACTGTGTAGTGTGTATAAAATCCTATAGTGTGTGTAGTGTGTATAACATAGTGGCTGTATAGTAGAGTGTAAGTATAGCTTGCATAGTGTGGCTATAGTATAGTGTGTATAGTATAGGTGTGAGTGTGTATAGTAGAGTGTGTATAGTATAGTGTGTGTAGTGTGTATGTATGTGTGTATAGCTATAGTGTGTGTAGTGTGTATAGTAGAGTGTGTATAGCCTGTAGTGTGTGATGTGTATAGTAGTAGTGTGTATAGCATAGTGTGTGTAGTGTGTATAGTAGAGTGTGTATAGCATAGTGTGTGTAGTGTGTATAGTAGAGTGTGTATAGTATAGTGTGTGTAGTGTGTATAGTAGAGTGTGTATAGTATAGTGTGTGTATATATGGTGAGTGTATTCTCATAGTATGTGTAGTGTGTATAGCCTATAGTGTGATGTAGTGTGTATAGTGTATAGTGTGTGTGTGTGTATAGTATAGTGTGTATAGCATAGTGTGTGTAGTGTGTATAGTTCAGTGTGTATAGCATAGTGTGTGTAGTGTGTATAGTATAGTGTGTATAGCATAGTGTGTGTAGTGTGTATAGTATAGTGTGTATAGTATAGTGTGTGTAGTGTGTATAGTAGAGTGTGTATAGCATAGTGTGTGTAGTGTGTATAGTAGAGTGTGTATAGCATAGTGTGTGTAGTGTGTATAGCATAGTGTGTGTAGTGTGTAACAATGTATTGAGATAAACTTTTGTTATTGACCAAATACTTATTTTCCACCATAATTTGCAAATAAATTCATTAAAAATCCTACAATGTGATTTTCTGGATTTGTTTCTCATTTTGTCTGTCATAGTTGAAGTGAACCTATGATGGAAATTACAGGCCTCTCTCATCTTTTTAAGTGGGAGAACTTGCACAATTGGTGGCTGACTAAATACTTTTTTGCCCCACTGTACATAGTATGTAGTTCTCACCATGTGTGTATATTATAGTGTATAGTATGTAGTTCTCACCATGTGTGTATATTATAGTGTATAGTATATAGTTCTCACCATGTGTGTATATTATAGTGTATAGTTCTCACCATGTGTGTATATTATAGTGTATAGTATATAGTTCTCACCATGTGTGTATATTATAGTGTATAGTATATAGTTCTCACCATGTGTGTATATTATAGTATATAGTTCTCACCATGTGTGTATATTATAGTGTATAGTTCTCACCATGTGTGTATATTATAGTGTATAGTATATAGTTCTCACCATGTGTGTATATTATAGTATATAGTATGTAGTTCTCACCATGTGTGTATATTATAGTGTATATAGTTCTCACCATGTGTGTATATTATAGTTCTCACCATGTATAGTATATAGTTCTCACCATGTGTGTATATTATAGTATATAGTTCTCACCAGTGTGTGTATTATGTGTATATTATAGTATATAGTATATAGTTCTCACCATGTGTGTATATTATAGTGTATAGTATATAGTTCTCACCATGTGTGTATATTATAGTGTATAGTATATAGTTCTCACCATGTGTGTATATTATAGTGTATAGTATGTAGTTCTCACCATGTGTGTATATTATAGTGTATAGTATATAGTTCTCACCATGTGTGTATATTATAGTGTATAGTATATAGTTCTCACCATGTGTGTATATTATAGTATATAGTTCTCACCACATGTGTGTATATTATAGTGTATAGTATATAGTTCTCACCATGTGTGTATATTATAGTGTATAGTTCTCACCATGTGTGTATATTATAGTGTATAGTTCTCACCATGTGTGTATATTATAGTGTATAGTTCTCACCATGTGTGTATAGTATCTCACCATGTGTGTATATTATAGTGTATAGTTCTCACCATGTGTGTATATTATAGTGTATAGTATGTGTATATTATAGTATATAGTTCTCACCATGTGTGTGTATATTATAGTATATAGTTCTCACCATGTGTGTATATTATAGTATATAGTTCTCACCATGTGTGTATATTATAGTATATAGTATATAGTTCTCACCATGTGTGTATATTATAGTATATAGTATATAGTTCTCACCATGTGTGTATATTATAGTGTATAGTATATAGTTCTCACCATGTGTGTATATTATAGTATATAGTATATAGTTCTCACCATGTGTGTATATTATAGTGTATAGTATGTAGTTCTCACCATGTGTGTATATTATAGTGTATAGTATATAGTTCTCACCATGTGTGTATATTATAGTGTATAGTATATAGTTCTCACCATGTGTGTATATTATAGTATATAGTTCTCACCATGTGTGTATATTATAGTGTATAGTATATAGTTCTCACCACATGTGTGTATATTATAGTGTATAGTATATAGTTCTCACCATGTGTGTATATTATAGTGTTCTCATAGTATATAGTATATAGTTCTCACCATGTGTGTATATTATAGTGTATAGTTCTCACCATGTGTGTATATTATAGTATATAGTTCTCACCATGTGTGTATATTATAGTGTATAGTATATAGTTCTCACCATGTGTGTATATTATAGTGTATAGTATATAGTTCTCACCATGTGTGTATATTATAGTGTATAGTATGTAGTTCTCACCATGTGTGTATATTATAGTGTATAGTATATAGTTCTCACCATGTGTGTATATTATAGTGTATAGTTCTCACCATGTGTGTATATTATAGTATATAGTTCTAGTTCTCCATGTGTGTATATTATAGTATATAGTATGTAGTTCTCACCATGTGTGTATATTATAGTGTATAGTATATAGTTCTCACCATGTGTGTGTATTATAGTGTATAGTATATAGTTCTCACCATGTGTGTATATTATAGTATATAGTATATAGTTCTCACCATGTGTGTGTATATTATAGTATAGTATATAGTTCTCACCACATGTGTGTATATTATAGTATATAGTTCTCACCATGTGTGTATATTATAGTGTATAGTATGTAGTTCTCACCATGTGTGTGTATTATAGTATATAGTATATAGTTCTCACCATGTGTGTATATTATAGTGTATAGTATATAGTTCTCACCATGTGTGTATATTATAGTATATAGTTCTCACCACGTGTGTATATTATAGTGTATAGTATCTAGTTCTCACCATGTGTGTATATTATAGTGTATAGTATATAGTTCTCACCATGTGTGTATATTATAGTATATAGTTCTCACCATGTGTGTATATTATAGTATATAGTATATAGTTCTCACCACATGTGTGTATATTATAGTGTATAGTATATAGTTCTCACCATGTGTGTATATTATAGTGTATAGTATATAGTTCTCACCATGTGTGTATATTATAGTGTATAGTATATAGTTCTCACCACATGTGTGTATATTATAGTGTATAGTATGTAGTTCTCACCATGTGTGTATATTATAGTGTGTGTATATTATAGTGTATAGTATATAGTTCTCACCATGTGTGTGTATATTATAGTGTATAGTATATAGTTCTCACCATGTGTGTATATTATAGTGTATAGTATATAGTTCTCACCATGTGTGTATATTATAGTGTATAGTATATAGTTCTCACCATGTGTGTATATTATAGTATATAGTTCTAGTTCTCACCATGTGTGTATATTATAGTGTATAGTATATAGTTCTCACCATGTGTGTATATTATAGTGTATAGTATATAGTTCTCACCATGTGTGTATATTATAGTGTATAGTATATAGTTCTCACCATGTGTGTATATTATAGTATATAGTTCTCACCATGTGTGTATATTATAGTATATAGTTCTCACCATGTGTGTATATTATAGTATATAGTTCTCACCATGTGTGTATATTATAGTGTATAGTATATAGTTCTCACCATGTGTGTGTATATTATAGTATATAGTTCTCACCATGTGTGTATATTATAGTATATAGTTCTCACCATGTGTGTGTATATTATAGTGTATAGTTCTCACCATGTGTGTATATTATAGTATATAGTTCTCACCATGTGTGTATATTATAGTGTATAGTATATAGTTCTCACCATGTGTGTATATTATAGTGTATAGTATATAGTTCTCACCATGTGTGTATATTATAGTGTATAGTATATAGTTCTCACCATGTGTGTATATTATAGTGTATAGTATATAGTTCTCACCATGTGTGTATATTATAGTGTATAGTATATAGTTCTCACCATGTGTGTATATTATAGTGTATAGTATATAGTTCTCACCATGTGTGTATATTATAGTGTATAGTATATAGTTCTCACCATGTGTGTATATTATAGTGTATAGTATATAGTTCTCACCATGTGTGTATATTATAGTGTATAGTATATAGTTCTCACCATGTGTGTATATTATAGTGTATAGTATATAGTTCTCACCATGTGTGTATATTATAGTGTATAGTATATAGTTCTCACCATGTGTGTGTATATTATAGTATATAGTTCTCACCATGTGTGTATATTATAGTATATAGTTCTCACCATGTGTGTATATTATAGTGTATAGTTCTCACCATGTGTGTATATTATAGTGTATAGTATATAGTTCTCACCATGTGTGTATATTATAGTGTATAGTATATAGTTCTCACCATGTGTGTATATTATAGTGTATAGTATATAGTTCTCACCATGTGTGTATATTATAGTGTATAGTATATAGTTCTCACCATGTGTGTATATTATAGTGTATAGTATATAGTTCTCACCATGTGTGTATATTATAGTATATAGTATATAGTTCTCACCATGTGTGTATATTATAGTATATAGTATATAGTTCTCACCATGTGTGTATATTATAGTGTATAGTATATAGTATATAGTTCTCACCACATGTGTGTATATTATAGTATATAGTATATAGTTCTCACCATGTGTGTATATTATAGTGTATAGTATATAGTTCTCACCATGTGTGTATATTATAGTGTATAGTATATAGTTCTCACCATGTGTGTATATTATAGTGTATAGTATATAGTTCTCACCATGTGTGTATATTATAGTGTATAGTATATAGTTCTCACCATGTGTGTATATTATAGTATATAGTTCTCACCATGTGTGTATATTATAGTGTATAGTATATAGTTCTCACCATGTGTGTATATTATAGTGTATAGTATATAGTTCTCACCATGTGTGTATATTATAGTGTATAGTATATAGTTCTCACCATGTGTGTATATTATAGTGTATAGTATATAGTTCTCACCATGTGTGTATATTATAGTGTATAGTATATAGTTCTCACCATGTGTGTATATTATAGTGTATAGTATATAGTTCTCACCATGTGTGTATATTATAGTGTATAGTATATAGTTCTCACCATGTGTGTATATTATAGTGTATAGTATATAGTTCTCACCATGTGTGTATATTATAGTATAGTATATAGTTCTCACCATGTGTGTATATTATAGTGTATAGTATATAGTTCTCACCATGTGTGTATATTATAGTGTATAGTATATAGTTCTCACCATGTGTGTATATTATAGTGTATAGTATATAGTTCTCACCATGTGTGTATATTATAGTGTATAGTATATAGTTCTCACCATGTGTGTGTATTATAGTGTATAGTATATAGTTCTCACCATGTGTGTATATTATAGTGTATAGTATATAGTTCTCACCATGTGTGTATATTATAGTGTATAGTACCATGTGTGTATATTATAGTATATAGTTCTCACCATGTGTGTATATTATAGTGTATAGTATATAGTTCTCACCATGTGTGTATATTATAGTGTATAGTATATAGTTCTCACCATGTGTGTATATTATTATAGTATATAGTTCTCACCATGTGTGTATATTATAGTGTATATATAGTTCTCACCATGTGTGTATATTATAGTGTATAGTATATAGTTCTCACCATGTGTGTATATTATAGTGTATAGTATATAGTTCTCACCATGTGTGTATATTATAGTGTATAGTATATAGTTCTCACCATGTGTGTATATTATAGTTATAGTATATAGTTCTCACCATGTGTGTATATTATAGTATATAGTTCTCACCATGTGTGTATATTATAGTGTATAGTATAGTTCTCACCATGTGTGTATATTATAGTGTATAGTATATAGTTCTCACCATGTGTGTATATTATAGTGTATAGTATATAGTTCTCACCATGTGTGTATATTATAGTGTATATATTATAGTATAGTATGTTCTCACCATGTGTGTATATTATAGTGTATAGTATATAGTTCTCACCATGTGTGTGTATATTATAGTGTATAGTATATAGTTCTCACCATGTGTGTATATTATAGTGTATAGTTCTCACCATGTGTGTATATTATAGTGTATAGTTCTCACCATGTGTGTATATTATAGTGTATAGTATATAGTTCTCACCATGTGTGTATATTATAGTGTATAGTATCTCACCATGTGTGTATATATATATAGTTCTCACCATGTGTGTATATTATAGTAGTAGTCTCACCATGTGTGTATATTATAGTGTATAGTATATAGTTCTCACCATGTGTGTATATTATAGTGTATAGTATATAGTTCTCACCATGTGTGTATATTATAGTGTATAGTATATAGTTCTCACCATGTGTGTATATTATAGTATAGTATATAGTTCTCACCATGTGTGTATATTATAGTGTATAGTATATAGTTCTCACCATGTGTGTATATTATAGTGTATAGTATATAGTTCTCACCATGTGTGTATATTATAGTATATAGTATGTAGTTCTCACCATGTGTGTATATTATAGTGTATAGTTCTCACCATGTGTGTATATTATAGTGTATAGTATATAGTTCTCACCATGTGTGTATATTATAGTGTATAGTATATAGTTCTCACCATGTGTGTATATTATAGTGTATAGTATATAGTTGTGTGTATATTATAGTGTATAGTTCTCACCATGTGTGTATATTATAGTATATAGTATATAGTTCTCATGTGTGTATATTATAGTATATAGTTCTCACCATGTGTGTATATTATAGTGTATAGTAGTATAGTTCTCACCATGTGTGTATATTATAGTGTATAGTTCTCACCATGTGTGTATATTATAGTGTATAGTATATAGTTCTCACCATGTGTGTATATTATAGTGTATAGTATATAGTTCTCACCATGTGTGTATATTATAGTGTATAGTATATAGTTCTCACCATGTGTGTATATTATAGTGTATAGTATATAGTTCTCATATGTGTGTATATTATAGTATATAGTTCTCACCATGTGTGTATATTATAGTATGTGTGTATATTATAGTGTATAGTATATAGTTCTCACCATGTGTGTATATTATAGTATATAGTATATAGTTCTCACCATGTGTGTATATTATTATAGTATATAGTTCTCACCATGTGTGTATATTATAGTATAGTATAGTTCTCACCATGTGTGTATATTATAGTGTATAGTATATAGTTCTCACCATGTGTGTATATTATAGTGTATATATATAGTTCTCACCATGTGTGTATATAGTGTATAGTATATAGTTCTCACCATGTGTGTATATTATAGTGTATAGTATATAGTTCTCACCATGTGTGTATATTATAGTAGTATATAGTTCTATGTGTGTATATTATAGTGTATAGTATATAGTTCTCACCATGTGTGTATATTATAGTGTATAGTATATAGTTCTCACCATGTGTGTGTATATTATAGTGTATAGTATATAGTTCTCACCATGTGTGTATATTATAGTATATAGTATATAGTTCTCACCATGTGTGTATATTATAGTGTATAGTATATAGTTCTCACCATGTGTGTATATTATAGTGTATAGTATATAGTTCTCACCATGTGTGTATATTATAGTGTATAGTATATAGTTCTCACCATGTGTGTATATTATAGTGTATAGTTATAGTTCTCACCATGTGTGTATATTATAGTGTATAGTATAGTTCTCACCATGTGTGTATATTATAGTGTATAGTATATAGTTCTCACCATGTGTGTATATTATAGTGTATAGTATATAGTTCTCACCATGTGTGTATATTATAGTGTATAGTATATAGTTCTCACCATGTGTGTATATTATAGTGTATAGTATATAGTTCTCACCACATGTGTGTATATTATAGTGTAGTATATAGTTCTCACCATGTGTATAGTATATTATAGTGTATAGTATAGTTCTCACCATGTGTGTATATTATAGTGTATAGTTCTCACCATGTGTGTATATTATAGTGTATAGTATATAGTTCTCACCATGTGTGTATATTATAGTGTATAGTATATAGTTCTCACCATGTGTGTATATTATAGTGTATAGTATATAGTTCTCACCATGTGTGTATATTATAGTGTATAGTATATAGTTCTCACCATGTGTGTATATTATAGTGTATAGTATATAGTTCTCACCATGTGTGTATATTATAGTATATAGTATAGTTCTCACCATATATAGTATATAGTATGTAGTTCTCACCATGTGTGTATATTATAGTGTATAGTATATTCTCACCATGTGTGTATATTATAGTGTATAGTTCTCACCATGTGTGTATATTATAGTGTATAGTATATAGTTCTCACCATGTGTGTATATTATAGTGTATAGTATATAGTTCTCACCATGTGTGTATATTATAGTATATAGTTCTCACCACATGTGTGTATATTATAGTGTATAGTATATAGTTCTCACCATGTGTGTATATTATAGTGTATAGTATATAGTTCTCACCATGTGTGTATATTATAGTGTATAGTATATAGTTCTCACCATGTGTGTATATTATATTATAGTTCTCACCCATGTATAGTATATAGTTCTCACCATGTGTGTATATTATAGTGTATAGTATATAGTTCTCACCATGTGTGTATATTATAGTGTATAGTATATAGTTCTCACCATGTGTGTATATTATAGTGTATAGTATATAGTTATAGTATATAGTTCTCACCATGTGTGTATATTATAGTGTATAGTATATAGTTCTCACCATGTGTGTATATTATAGTATATAGTATATAGTTCTCACCATGTGTGTATATTATAGTGTATAGTATATAGTTCTCACCATGTGTGTATATTATAGTGTATAGTATATAGTTCTCACCATGTGTGTATATTATAGTGTATAGTATATAGTTCTCACCATGTGTGTATATTATAGTGTATAGTATATAGTTCTCACCATGTGTGTATATTATAGTATATAGTTCTCACCATGTGTGTATATTATAGTGTATAGTATATAGTTCTCACCATGTGTGTATATTATAGTGTATAGTATATAGTTCTCACCATGTGTGTATATTATAGTATATAGTTCTCACCATGTGTGTATATTATAGTGTATAGTTCTCACCATGTGTGTATATTATAGTGTATATATAGTTCTCACCATGTGTGTATATTATAGTGTATAGTATATAGTTCTCACCATGTGTGTATATTATAGTTCTCACCATGTGTGTATATATAGTAGTTCTCACCATGTGTGTATATTATAGTATATAGTATATAGTTCTCACCATGTGTGTATATTATAGTGTATAGTATATAGTTCTCACCATGTGTGTATATTATAGTGTATAGTATATAGTTCTCACCATGTGTGTATATTATAGTGTATAGTATATAGTTCTCACCATGTGTGTATATTATAGTATATAGTTCTCACCATGTGTGTATATTATAGTGTATAGTATATAGTTCTCACCATGTGTGTATATTATAGTGTATAGTATATAGTTCTCACCATGTGTGTATATTATAGTATATAGTTCTCACCATGTGTGTATATAGTATAGTAGTTCTCACCATATAGTATATAGTATATAGTTCTCACCATGTGTGTATATTATAGTGTATAGTATATAGTTCTCACCATGTGTGTATATTATAGTATATAGTATGTAGTTCTCACCATGTGTGTATATTATAGTGTATAGTATATAGTTCTCACCATGTGTGTATATTATAGTATATAGTTCTCACCATGTGTGTATATTATAGTGTATAGTATATAGTTCTCACCATGTGTGTATATTATAGTGTATAGTATATAGTTCTCACCATGTGTGTATATTATAGTATATAGTTCTCACCATGTGTGTATATTATAGTGTATAGTATATAGTTCTCACCATGTGTGTATATTATAGTGTATAGTTCTCACCATGTGTGTATATTATAGTGTATATAGTTCTCACCACATGTGTGTATATTATAGTGTATAGTATATAGTTCTCACCATGTGTGTATATTATAGTGTATAGTATATAGTTCTCACCATGTGTGTATATTATAGTATATAGTATATAGTTCTCACCATGTGTGTATATTATAGTATATAGTTCTCACCATGTGTGTATATTATAGTGTATAGTATATAGTTCTCACCATGTGTGTATATTATAGTGTATAGTATATAGTTCTCACCATGTGTGTATATTATAGTGTATAGTATATAGTTCTCACCATGTGTGTATATTATAGTGTATAGTATATAGTTCTCACCATGTGTGTATATTATAGTGTATAGTTCTCACCATGTGTGTATATTATAGTGTATAGTTCTCACCATGTGTGTATATTATAGTGTATAGTATATAGTTCTCACCATGTGTGTATATTATAGTGTATAGTATGTAGTTCTCACCATGTGTGTATATTATAGTGTATAGTATATAGTTCTCACCATGTGTGTATATTATAGTGTATAGTATATAGTTCTCACCATGTGTGTATATTATAGTATATAGTATATAGTTCTCACCACATGTGTGTATATTATAGTGTATAGTATATAGTTCTCACCATGTGTGTATATTATAGTGTATAGTATATAGTTCTCACCATGTGTGTATATTATAGTGTATAGTATATAGTTCTCTCACCATGTGTGTATATTATAGTGTATAGTATATAGTTCTCACCATGTGTGTATTAGTGTATAGTATATAGTTCTCACCATGTGTGTATATTATAGTGTATAGTATATAGTTCTCACCATGTGTGTATATTATAGTGTATAGTATATAGTTCTCACCATGTGTGTATATTATAGTATATAGTTCTCACCATGTGTGTATATTATAGTGTATAGTATATAGTTCTCACCATGTGTGTATATTATAGTGTATAGTATATAGTTCTCACCATGTGTGTATATTATAGTATATAGTTCTCACCATGTGTGTATATTATAGTATATAGTATATAGTTCTCACCACATGTGTGTATATTATAGTGTATAGTATATAGTTCTCACCATGTGTGTATATTATAGTATATAGTATATAGTTCTCACCATGTGTGTATATTATAGTATATAGTTCTCACCATGTGTGTATATTATAGTATATAGTATAGTTCTCACCATGTGTGTATATTATAGTGTATAGTATATAGTTCTCACCATGTGTGTATATTATAGTGTATAGTATATAGTTCTCACCATGTGTGTATATTATAGTGTGTGTATATAGTATATAGTTCTCACCACATGTGTGTATAGTATATTATAGTGTATAGTATCTCACCATGTGTGTATATTATAGTGTATAGTATATAGTTCTCACCATGTGTGTATATTATAGTATATAGTATCTCACCATGTGTGTATATTATAGTGTATAGTATATAGTTCTCACCACATGTGTGTATATTATAGTATATAGTATCTCACCATGTGTGTATATTATAGTGTATAGTATATAGTTCTCACCATGTGTGTATATTATAGTGTATAGTATAGTTCTCACCATGTGTGTATATTATAGTGTATAGTATATAGTTCTCACCATGTGTGTATATTATAGTGTATAGTATATAGTTCTCACCATGTGTGTATATTATAGTGTATAGTATATAGTTCTCACCATGTGTGTATATTATAGTGTATAGTATATAGTTCTCACCATGTGTGTATATTATAGTGTATAGTATGTAGTTCTCACCATGTGTGTATATTATAGTGTATAGTATATAGTTCTCACCATGTGTGTATATTATAGTGTATAGTATATAGTTCTCACCACATGTGTGTATATTATAGTGTATAGTATATAGTTCTCACCATGTGTGTATATTATATAGTATATAGTATAGTATATAGTTCTCACCATGTGTGTATATTATAGTGTATAGTATATAGTTCTCACCATGTGTGTATATTATAGTGTATAGTATATAGTTCTCACCATGTGTGTATATTATAGTATATAGTATATAGTTCTCACCATGTGTGTATATTATAGTGTATAGTATATAGTTCTCACCATGTGTGTATATTATAGTGTATAGTGTATAGTTCTCACCATGTGTGTATATTATAGTGTATAGTATATAGTTCTCACCATGTGTGTATATTATAGTGTATAGTATATAGTTCTCACCATGTGTGTATATTATAGTGTTCTCATACTGTGTATAGTTCTCACCATGTGTGTATATTATAGTATATAGTATCTCACCATGTGTGTATATTATAGTGTATAGTATATAGTTCTCACCATGTGTGTATATTATAGTGTATAGTATATAGTTCTCACCATGTGTGTATATTATAGTGTATAGTATATAGTTCTCACCATGTGTGTATATTATAGTGTATAGTATATAGTTCTCACCATGTGTGTATATTATAGTGTATAGTATATAGTTCTCACCATGTGTGTATATATTATAGTGTATAGTAGTGTATAGTTCTCACCATGTGTGTATATTATAGTATATAGTATGTAGTTCTCACCATGTGTGTATATTATAGTATATAGTTCTCACCATGTGTGTATATTATAGTATATAGTATGTAGTTCTCACCACATGTGTGTATATTATAGTATATAGTATGTAGTTCTCACCATGTGTGTGTATATTATAGTGTATAGTATATAGTTCTCACCATGTGTGTATATTATAGTATATAGTATGTAGTTCTCACCACATGTGTGTATATTATAGTATATAGTATGTAGTTCTCACCATGTGTGTATATTATAGTATATAGTATGTAGTTCTCACCATGTGTGTATATTATAGTATATAGTATGTAGTTCTCACCACATGTGTGTATATTATAGTATATAGTATGTAGTTCTCACCATGTGTGTATATTATAGTATATAGTATGTAGTTCTCACCACATGTGTGTATATTATAGTATATAGTATATAGTTCTCACCATGTGTGTATATTATAGTGTATAGTTCTCACCATGTGTGTATATTATACTGTATAGTATATAGTTCTCACCACATGTGTGTATATTATAGTGTATAGTATATAGTTCTCACCACATGTGTGTATATTATAGTGTATAGTATATAGTTCTCACCATGTGTGTGTATATTATAGTATATAGTTCTCACCATGTGTGTATATTATAGTATATAGTATATAGTTCTCACCACATGTGTGTATATTATAGTGTATAGTATATAGTTCTCACCATGTGTGTATATTATAGTATATAGTTCTCACCATGTGTGTATATTATAGTATATAGTATATAGTTCTCACCACATGTGTGTATATTATAGTATATAGTATATAGTTCTCACCACATGTGTGTATATTATAGTGTATAGTATGTAGTTCTCACCATGTGTGTATATTATAGTGTATAGTATATAGTTCTCACCATGTGTGTATATTATAGTGTATAGTATATAGTTCTCACCACATGTGTGTATATTATAGTATATAGTTCTCACTACATGTGTGTATATTATAGTGTATAGTATATAGTTCTCACCACATGTGTGTATATTATAGTATATAGTTCTCACCATGTGTGTATATTATAGTGTATAGTTCTCACCATGTGTGTATATTATAGTATATAGTATGTAGTTCTCACCATGTGTGTATATTATAGTATATAGTTCTCACCATGTGTGTATATTATAGTATATAGTATGTAGTTCTCACCACATGTGTGTATATTATAGTATATAGTATGTAGTTCTCACCATGTGTGTGTATATTATAGTGTATAGTATATAGTTCTCACCATGTGTGTATATTATAGTATATAGTATGTAGTTCTCACCACATGTGTGTATATTATAGTATATAGTATGTAGTTCTCACCATGTGTGTATATTATAGTATATAGTATGTAGTTCTCACCATGTGTGTATATTATAGTATATAGTATGTAGTTCTCACCACATGTGTGTATATTATAGTATATAGTATGTAGTTCTCACCATGTGTGTATATTATAGTATATAGTATGTAGTTCTCACCACATGTGTGTATATTATAGTATATAGTATATAGTTCTCACCATGTGTGTATTATAGTTATAGTTCTCACCATGTATATAGTTCTCACCATGTGTGTATATATAGTTATAGTATATAGTTCTCACCACATGTGTGTATATTATAGTGTATAGTATATAGTTCTCACCATGTGTGTATATTATAGTATATAGTATAGTATATAGTTCTCACCATGTGTGTATATTATAGTGTATAGTATATAGTTCTCACCATGTGTGTATATTATAGTGTATAGTATATAGTTCTCACCATGTGTGTATATTATAGTATATAGTTCTCACCACATGTGTGTATATTATAGTGTATAGTATATAGTTCTCACCATGTGTGTGTATATTATAGTATATAGTTCTCACCATGTGTGTATATTATAGTATATAGTATGTAGTTCTCACCACATGTGTGTATATTATAGTGTATAGTATATAGTTCTCACCATGTGTGTATATTATAGTATGTAGTTCTCACCATGTGTGTGTATATTATAGTGTATAGTATATAGTTCTCACCATGTGTGTATATTATAGTGTATAGTATATAGTTCTCACTACATGTGTGTATATTATAGTGTATAGTATATAGTTCTCACCATGTGTGTATATTATAGTATATAGTATGTAGTTCTCACCACATGTGTGTATATTATAGTGTATAGTATATAGTTCTCACCATGTGTGTATATTATAGTGTATAGTATATAGTTCTCACCATGTGTGTATATTATAGTGTATAGTATATAGTTCTCACCATGTGTGTATATTATAGTGTATAGTATATAGTTCTCACCATGTGTGTATATTATAGTATATAGTTCTCACCATGTGTGTATATTATAGTATATAGTATATAGTTCTCACCATGTGTGTATATTATAGTGTATAGTATATAGTTCTCACCACATGTGTGTATATTATAGTATATAGTATATAGTTCTCACCATGTGTGTATATTATAGTATATAGTATATAGTTCTCACCATGTGTGTATATTATAGTGTATAGTATATAGTTCTCACCATGTGTGTATATTATAGTGTATAGTTCTCACCATGTGTGTATATTATAGTGTATAGTATATAGTTCTCACCACATGTGTGTATATTATAGTGTATAGTATATAGTTCTCACCACATGTGTGTATATTATAGTGTATAGTTCTCACCATGTGTGTATATTATAGTGTATAGTATGTAGTTCTCACCATGTGTGTATATTATAGTGTATAGTTCTCACCATGTGTGTATATTATAGTATATAGTATGTAGTTCTCACCATGTGTGTATATTATAGTGTATAGTATATAGTTCTCACCATGTGTGTATATTATAGTGTATAGTATGTAGTTCTCACCATGTGTGTATATTATAGTATATAGTTCTCACCATGTGTGTATATTATAGTATATAGTTCTCACCATGTGTGTATATTATAGTGTATAGTTCTCACCATGTGTGTATATTATAGTGTATAGTTCTCACCATGTGTGTATATTATAGTGTATAGTATGTAGTTCTCACCATGTGTGTATATTATAGTATATAGTATATAGTTCTCACCATGTGTGTGTATATTATAGTGTATAGTTCTCACCATGTGTGTATATTATAGTGTATAGTTCTCACCATGTGTGTATATTATAGTGTATAGTATGTAGTTCTCACCATGTGTGTATATTATAGTATATAGTATATAGTTCTCACCATGTGTGTATATTATAGTATATAGTATATAGTTCTCACCATGTGTGTGTATATTATAGTGTATAGTATATAGTTCTCACCACATGTGTGTATATTATAGTGTATAGTTCTCACCATGTGTGTATATTATAGTATATAGTATATAGTTCTCACCATGTGTGTATATTATAGTGTATAGTATATAGTTCTCACCATGTGTGTATATTATAGTATATAGTATATAGTTCTCACCATGTGTGTATATTATAGTATATAGTATATAGTTCTCACCATGTGTGTATATTATAGTGTATAGTATATAGTTCTCACCATGTGTGTATATTATAGTGTATAGTATGTAGTTCTCACCATGTGTGTATATTATAGTGTATAGTATATAGTTCTCACCATGTGTGTGTATATTATAGTGTATAGTTCTCACCATGTGTGTATATTATAGTGTATAGTATATAGTTCTCACCATGTGTGTATATTATAGTATATAGTTCTCACCATGTGTGTATATTATAGTGTATAGTTCTCACCATGTGTGTATATTATAGTGTATAGTATATAGTTCTCACCACATGTGTGTGTATATTATAGTGTATAGTATATAGTTCTCACCATGTGTGTATATTATAGTGTATAGTTCTCACCATGTGTGTATATTATAGTGTATAGTATATAGTTCTCACCATGTGTGTATATTATAGTGTATAGTATATAGTTCTCACCATGTGTGTATATTATAGTATATAGTATATAGTTCTCACCACATGTGTGTATATTATAGTGTATAGTATATAGTTCTCACCATGTGTGTATATTATAGTATATAGTTCTCACCATGTGTGTGTATATTATAGTGTATAGTATATAGTTCTCACCATGTGTGTATATTATAGTATATAGTATATAGTTCTCACCATGTGTGTATATTATAGTATATAGTTCTCACCATGTGTGTGTGTGTATATTATAGTGTATAGTATATAGTTCTCACCATGTGTGTATATTATAGTATAGTATATAGTTCTCACCATGTGTGTATATTATAGTGTATAGTATATAGTTCTCACCACATGTGTGTATATTATAGTATATAGTATATAGTTCTCACCATGTGTGTATATTATAGTATATAGTATATAGTTCTCACCATGTGTGTATATTATAGTATATAGTTCTCACCATGTGTGTATATTATAGTATATAGTATATAGTTCTCACCATGTGTGTATATTATAGTGTATAGTATGTAGTTCTCACCACATGTGTGTATATTATAGTGTATAGTATATAGTTCTCACCATGTGTGTATATTATAGTGTATAGTATATAGTTCTCACCACATGTGTGTACAGGTCTTCTTTGCTGTGGATGTTAGTGGTGGTTCCAGCAAACTCCAGCAGCTCCCGTGATTGGTCCACAACCAGAGAGGGGTGGAGCTTACACAGCTTCAACAAGTGGTGGCTAAAAACTCTAGAGAGAGAAACAAGAGAGAAAATCAAAAGAGAACCGAGAGAGAGAGAGAGAAATGAGAGAGAAACGAGAGCGAGAGAGAAACGAGAGCGAGAGAAACGAGAGTGAGAGAAATGAGAGAGAGAGAAATGAGAGAGAGAGAAACGAGAGAGAGAAATGAGAGAGAGAGAGAAGAGAAACGAGAGAGAGAGAGAGAGAGAGAGAGAGTGGAAAGATGGAGAGTTAATGAGCAGATGAGCTCCTGAATTGTTCAGCATGTTTTTCCAAAAGATAGACTGAGGGTTGTATAAAAGGTGGATTATTTTACAAGGACATATACAGGGTAACCCCCTCCACATCATCTACAGGGCACTGTGAAGAGATCACCACAGTACAGTACCACTTAGATATTAAACATGACAAGGCACAGAGAGAGTACAGAGAGAAGCTCCTCTTGGACAATCCAGAAACACCTAACATCCCTAACCACTTAGATATTAAACATGACAAGGCACAGAGAGATGCTCCTCATGGACAATCCAGAAACACCTAACATCCCTAACCCCTTAGATATTAAACATGACAAGGCACAGAGAGTACAGAGAGATGCTCCTCATGGACAATCCAGAAACACCTAACATCCCTAACCCCTTAGACAATCAAGAAACACCTACAATCCAGAAACACCTAACATCCCTAACCCCTTAGATATTAAACATGACAAGGTACAGAGAGATGCTCCTCATGGACAATCCAGAAACACTTTTTGCTGACTGCTACAAAAACAGGAATGTCAGTAACCTAATCTTCCACACAGACCATCCCTTTATTTTCTGTTTCACCTTTATTTAACCAGGTGGCCCAGTTGGGAACACCTTTATTTAACCAGGTAGGCTAGTTGAGAACACCTTTATTTAACCAGGTGGCCCAGTTGGGAACACCTTTAT
Source organism: Oncorhynchus nerka (assembly GCF_034236695.1). Taxonomy (NCBI): domain Eukaryota; kingdom Metazoa; phylum Chordata; class Actinopteri; order Salmoniformes; family Salmonidae; genus Oncorhynchus; species Oncorhynchus nerka. Next base: position 140,691 of record NW_027040464.1, read on the forward strand.
TTAACCAGGTAGGCTAGTTGAGAACACCTTTATTTAACCAGGTAGGCTAGTTGAGAACACCTTTATTTAACCAGGTGGTAAGTTGAGAACACCTTTATTTAACCAGGTGGTAAGTTGAGAACACCTTTATTTAACCAGGTAGACTAGTTGAGAACACCTTTATTTAACCAGGTAGGCTAGTTGAGAACACCTTTATTTAACCAGGTAGGCCAGTGGAGAACACCTTTATTTAACCAGGTAGGCTAGTTGAGAACACCTTTATTTAACCAGGGAGGCCAGTTGAGAACACCTTTATTTAACCAGGTAGGCTAGTTGAGAACACCTTTATTTAACCAGGTAGGCTAGTTGAGAACACCTTTATTTAACCAGGTAGGCTAGTTGAGAACACCTTTATTTAACCAGGTGGTAAGTTGAGAACACCTTTATTTAACCAGGTAGACTAGTTGAGAACACCTTTATTTAACCAGGTAGGCTAGTTGAGAACACCTTTATTTAACCAGGTGGTAAGTTGAGAACACCTTTATTTAACCAGGTAGGCCAGTGGAGAACACCTTTATTTAACCAGGTAGGCTAGTTGAGAACACCTTTATTTAACCAGGGAGGCCAGTTGAGAACACCTTTATTTAACCAGGTAGGCTAGTTGAGAACACCTTTATTTAACCAGGTAGGCTAGTTGAGAACACCTTTATTTAACCAGGTAGGCTAGTTGAGAACACCTTTATTTAACCAGGTAGGCTAGTTGAGAACACCTTTATTTAACCAGGTAGGCTAGTTGAGAACACCTTTATTTAACCAGGTAGGCTAGTTGAGAACACCTTTATTTAACCAGGTAGGCTAGTTGAGAACACCTTTATTTAACCAGGTAGGCTAGTTGAGAACACCTTTATTTAACCAGGTAGGCTAGTTGAGAACACCTTTATTTAACCAGGTAGGCTAGTTAAGAACACCTTTATTTAACCAGGTAGGCCAGTTGAGAACAAGTTCTCATTTACAACTGCGACCTGGCCAAGATAAAGCAAAGCAGTGCGACACAAACAACAACACAGAGTTACACATGGAATAAACAAACGTACAGTCAATAATACAATAGAAAAAAGTCTATATACAGTGTGTGCAAATGGCGTGAGGAGGTGAGGCAATAAATAGGCCACAGTAGCAAAGTAATTACAAATTAGCAAATGAACACTGGAGTGATAGATGTGCAGATGATGATGTGCAAGTAGAGATACTGGTGTGCAAAAAATGTAATAAAACCAATATGGGGATGAGGTAGGTAGTTGGGCTATTTACAGATGGGCTGTGTACAGCTGCAGCGGTCCGTAAACTGCTCAGTTAGCTGATGCTTAAAGTTATTGAGATATAAGTCTCCAACTTCAGCAATTTTTGCAATTCGTTCCAGTCATTGGCAGCAGAGAACTGGAAGGAAAGGCAGCCAAAGGGGGTGCTGGCTTTGGGGATGACCAGTGTGATATACCTGCTGGAGCCCGTGCTACAGGTGGGTGTTATGGTGACCAGTGAACTGAGATAAGGCGGAGCTTTACCTAGCAAAGACTTATAGATGACCTGGAGCCAGTGGGTTAGGCAACGAATATGTAGCGAGGGCCAGCCGACGAGAGCGTACAGGTCGCAGTGGTGGGTGGTATATGGGGCTTTGGTGACAAAACAGATGGCACTATGATAGACTGCATCCAATTTGGTGAGTAGAGTGTTGGAGGCTATTTTTTAAATGACATCGTCAAGTCCAGGATCGGTAGGATATCAGTTTTACGAGGGAGTTTTGCGGCGTGAGTGAAGGAGGCTTTGTTGTGAAATAGGAAGCCGATTCTAGATTTAATTTTGGATTGGAGATGTTAAATACGAGTCTGGAAAGAGAGTTTACAGTCTAGCAAGACACCTAGGTATTTATAGTTGTCCACATATTCTAAGTCAGAACCGTCCAGAGTAGTGATGCTAGTCGGGCGGGCGGGTAGTGATCGGTTGAAGAGCATGCATTTAGTTTTACTAGCGTTTAAGAGCAGTTGGAGGCCACGGAAGGAGTGTCGTATGGCATTGAAGCTCGTTTGGAGGTTTGTTAACACAGTGTCCAAAGAAGGGCCAGATGTATACAGAATGGTGTCGTCTGCGTAGAGGTGGATCAGGGAATCACCAGCAGCGAGAGCGACATCGTTGATGTATACAGAATGGTGTCGTCTGCGTAGAGGTGGATCAGGGAATCACCAGCAGCAAGAGCAACATCATTGATATATACAGAGAAAAGAGTCAGCCTGAGAATTGAACCCTGTGGTACTCCCATAGAGACTGCCAGAGATCCTCTCTCCTTTTTGATAATGTTAGGTTCTTATTATCCAACAATAACTACTCAGAGTGAAAGAGAAACATTTCATGCTCTGATCCAGTGGAAACATAAAATAGCCCGACCTGATTACTTCTTATCAGTGGTTGACTTGGACTGGAATAGGTTCCGGAACTCATTTTGGGTTCCGGAACTCATTTTGGGTTCCGGAACTGTTTTATATTGTAAAAGGTGTAGGAGCTCCATAATACTTTAGAGATAATATTCTATAAGAGGAAGAGGAGCTCAAGCAGTAGAACATTGAGATAGTATTCTATAAGAGGAAGAGGAGCTCAAGCAAGTAGAACATTGAGATAGTATTCTATAAGAGGAAGAGGAAGAGGAGCTCAAGCAAGTAGAACATTGAGATAGTATTCTATAAGAGGAAGAGGAAGAGGAGCTCAAGCAGTAGAACATAGAGATAGTATTCTATAAGAGGAAGAGGAGCTCAAGCAGTAGAACATTGAGATAGTATTCTATAAGAGGAAGAGGAAGAGGAGCTCAAGCAGTAGAACATAGAGATAGTATTCTATAAGAGGAAGAGGAAGAGGAGCTCAAGCAGTAGAACATAGAGATAGTATTCTATAAGAGGAAGAGGAGCTCAAGCAGTAGAACATAGAGATAGTATTCTATAAGAGGAAGAGGAGCTCTAGTATTCTATAAGAGGAAGAGGAGCTCAAGCAGTAGAACATAGAGATAGTATTCTATAAGAGGAAGAGGAGCTCAAGCAGTAGAACATAGAGATAGTATTCTATAAGAGGAAGAGGAGCTCAAGCAGTAGAACATAGAGATAGTATTCTATAAGAGGAAGAGGAGCTCTAGTATTCTATAAGAGGAAGAGGAGCTCCATAATACTTTAGAGATAGTATTCTATAAGAGGAAGAGGAGCTCAAGCAGTAGAACATTGAGATAGTATTCTATAAGAGGAAGAGGAGCTCTAGTATTCTATAAGAGGAAGAGGAGCTCCATAATACTTTAGAGATAGTATTCTATAAGAGGAAGAGGAGCTCCATAATACTTTAGAGATAGTATTCTATAAGAGGAAGAGGAGCTCCATAATACTTTAGAGATAGTATTCTATAAGAGGAAGAGGAGCTCAAGCAAGTAGAACATTGAGATATGAAGACATTATTATAAATTAAATTAAACTCACAAAAATGTACATATGAAAACCATAAGTGGCACGCAGATTGGTAGACACTATGACACTAGACACTATGGAAGACATTATGGAACACAAAGCATTTACTATCTCATCCTGGAATATACAAGGTCTGAACAGGAACCCAGACTTCATCAAAGAAATGTGAAATACAGACATTGTCATCCTACAAGGGGAGATGAACCATTTCCAGGCCCAGGGACTGTGGAGACCTAAATGCCAGAACGGGACAAGAATCTGACACCCTCAGCACCCAGGGAGACAAACACCTGCCTGGAGGTGACAGCATTCCCTCCCCCATATGCCCCCCTAGGCACAACTACGACAACATAACCAACAAAAACGGGTCACAACTCCTGCAGCTTTGTCACCCCTTTGTATGTACATAGTCAATGGTACTATAGGCTTCAAGGGGACTCTTACGGTAGGTACACAATCACCTGACCTCATCCCTTGGCAGTAGTACTGTAGACTACTTTATCACTGACCTCAACCCAGAGTCCCTCAGAGCGTTCAGTCAGCCCACTGACACCTCTCTAAGATCACTGCTGAATCACCATCTACTTGAACAAAGCAGTAAACCTAAACAGTATATTTGACCTTTCAGCTCCCCTATCAAATCTAACGTTTTCAAGCAGACTACCTTAGAAAATGAAAAACAATGACAAATGGTTTGATGAAGAATGCAAAAACCTAAGAAAGAAATTGAGAAAACTGTCCAACCAAAAACATGACATCACAATACCCCATAATGACATCACAATACCCCATAATGAAATCACAATACCCCATAATGACATCACAATACCCCATAATGAAATCACAATACCCCATAATGACATCACAATACCCCATAATGAAATCACAATACCCCATAATGACATCACAATACCCCCTAATGACAAAGCGCAAAAAAGGATTTTAGATTTTTTTTCAAATTTATAAAAATGTAAAATGTAAATACAATACCAGTCAAATGTTTGGACACACCTACTCATTCCAGTGTTTCTTTATTTTTTACAATAAAAAAAATAAAAAGTGTTAAACAAATCAAAATATATTTTATATTCTTCAAAGTGGCCCCCTTTCTCTCAACCAGATTCATGAGGAATGTTTTTCCAACAGTCTTGAAGGAGTTCCCACATTTGCTGAGCACTTGATGGCTGCTTTTCCTTCACTCTGCAGTCCAACTCATCCCAAACCATCTTAATTGGGTTGAGGTGGGGTGATAGTGGAGGCCAGGTCATCTGATGCAGCACTCCATCACTCTCCTGTGATGGAGTGGATGGACAAGGCCACCAGACAATTACATTGACCTCCATTTGTTTTGCTGCTACGTGTATTTATTTTAGGTTTTTTAATCCCCCGTCTCCGCAGGAGGCCTTTTGGTAGGCAGTCATTGTAAATAATTATTTGTTCGTAACTGACTTGCCTTAAATAAAGGATAAATAAAATAAATTATACTCACTGTTTATGATTCATGAGGAATGTTCACCCCCTACCTACATGTAGCACTTGATGGCTACCTTGTACCCTTCACCCTACCTACATGTACCAACTTCATCCCACCTATCATGTGGGTTTCACCCCTACCTACATGTACCCTTCATCCCTACCTACATGTACCCTTCACCCCTACCTACATGTACCCTTCACCCCAGACAATGTACCCTTGACCTACCTACATGTACCCTTCACCCCTACCTACATGTACCCTTCATTTTACCTACATGTACCCTTCACCTCCTACATGTACCCTTTTCCTAACCACCCCTTCACCTACATGTACACATTACCCCAACCTACATGTACCCTTCACCCCTACCTACATGTACCCTTCACCTCAACTAACCTGTACCCTTCACCCCTACCTACATGTACCCTTCACCCCTACCTACATGTACCCTTCACCCCTACCTACATGTACCCTTCACCCCTACCTACATGTACCCTTCACCCCTACCTACATGTACCCTTCACCCCTACCTACATGTACCCTTCACCCCTACCTACATGTACCCTTCACCCACCTACATGTACCCTTCACCCCTACCTACATGTACCCTTCACCCCTACCTACATGTACCCTTCAATTCCTACCTACATGTACCCTTCACCCCTACCTACATGTACCCTTACCTCAACTAACCTGTACCCTTCACCCCTACATGTACCCTTCACCCCTACCTACATGTACCCTTCACCCCTACCTACATGTACCATTACCCCAACCTAACATGTACCCTTCACCCCTACCTACATGTACCCTTCACCCCTACCTACATGTACCCTTCACCCCTACCTAACATGTACCCTTCACCCCTACCTACATGTACCCTTCACCCCTACCTACATGTACACATTACCTCCTAACCTGTACCCTTCACCCCTACCTACATGTACCCTTCATTACCTCAACTAACCTGTACCCTTCACCCCTACCTACATGTACACATTACCTCATGTACCCTTCACCCCTACCTACATGTAACCTTACCTACTTGTACCCCTACCTACATGTACCCTTCACCCCTACCTACATGTACCCATTACACCCCTACCTACATGTACACATTACCTCAACTAACCTGTACCCTTCACTACCTACATGTACCCTTCACCCCTACCTACATGTACCCTTCACCCCTACCTACATGTACCCTTCACCTACCTACATGTACCCTTCACCCAACTAACCTGTACCCTTCACCCCTACCTACATGTACCCTTCACCCCTACCTACATGTACCCTTCACCCCTACCTACATGTACACATTACCTCAACTAACCTGTACCCTTCACCCCTACCTACATGTACCCTTCACCCCTACCTACATGTACCCTTCACCCCTACCTACATGTACCCTTCACCCCTACCTACATGTACCCTTCACCCCTACCTACATGTACACATTACCTCAACTAACCTGTACCCTTCACCCCTACCTACATGTACCCTTACCCCTACCTAATGTACCCTTCACCCCTACCTACATGTACCCTTCACCCCTACCTACATGTACCATTACCTCAACTAACCTGTACAACTAACCTGTACCCTTCACCCCTACCTACATGTACCCTTCACCCCTACCTACATGTACACATTACCTCAACTAACCTGTACCTTTCACCCCTACCTACATGTACCCTTCACCCCTACCTACATGTACCCTTCACCCCTACCTACATGTACCCTTCACCCCTACCTACATGTACACATTACCTCAACTAACCTGTACCTTTCACCCCTACCTACATGTACACATTACCTCAACTAACCTGTACCTTTCACCCCTACCTACATGTACCCTTCACCCCTACCTACATGTACACATTACCTCGACTAACCTGTACCCTTCACCCCTACCTACATGTACACATTACCTCGACTAACCTGTACCCTTCACCCCTACCTACATGTACACATTACCTCAACTAACCTGTACCCTTCACCCCTACCTACATGTACCCTTCACCCCTACCTACATGTACACATTACCTCAACTAACCTGTACCCTTCACCCCTACCTACATGTACCCTTCACCCCTACCTACATGTACCCTTCACCCCTACCTACATGTACCCTTCACCTACCTACATGTACCCTTCACCCCTACCTACATGTACCCTTCACCCCTACCTACATGTACCCTTCACCCCTACCTACATGTACCCTTCACCCCTACCTACATGTACCCTTCACCCCTACCTACATGTACCCTTCACCCTACCTACATGTACACATTACTCAACTAACCTGTACCCTTCACCCCTACCTACATGTACCCTTCAATTTTACCTACATGTACACATTACCTCAACTAACCTGTACCCTTCACCCCTACCTACATGTACACATTACCTCAACTAACCTGTACTCTTCACCCCTACCTACATGTACCCTTCACCCCTACCTACATGTACACATTACCTCAACTAACCTGTACCCTTCACCCCTACCTACATGTACCCTTCACCCCTACCTACATGTACACATTACCTCAACTAACCTGTACCCTTCACCCCTACCTACATGTACACATTACCTCAACTAACCTGTACCCTTCACCCCTACCTACATGTACACATTACCTACAACCTAATGTACCATGTACCCTTCACTCCCTACCTACATGTACACATTACCTCAACTAACCTGTACCCTTCACCCCTACCTACATGTACCCTTCACCCCTACCTACATGTACCCTTCACCCCTACCTACATGTACCCTTCACCCCTACCTACATGTACCCTTCACCCCTACCTACATGTACCCTTCACCCCTACCTACATGTACCCTCAACTAACCTGTACCTTTCACTACCTACATGTACCCATTACCTCAACTACATGTACCCTTCACCCCTACCTACATGTACCCTTCACTCACCTACATGTACACATTACCTACCTAACATGTACCCTTCACCCCTACCTACATGTACACATTACCTCAACTAACCTGTACCCTTCACCCCTACCTACATGTACACATTACCTCAACTAACCTGTAACACTACCTACATGTACCCTTCACCCCTACCTACATGTACACTTAACCTGTACCTTTCAACTAACCTGTACCTTACCTCAACTAACCATGTACCCTTCACCCCTACCTACATGTACCCTTCACCCCTACCTACATGTACACATTACCTCAACTAACCTGTATGTACCTTCACCCCTACCTACATGTACACATTACCTCCTACCTACATGTACCCTTCACCCCTACCTACATGTACCCTTCACCCCTACCTACATGTACCCTTCACCCTACCTACATGTACACATTACCTCAACTAACCTGTACCTTCACCCCTACCTACATGTACCCTTCACCCTACCTACATGTACACATTACCTCAACTAACCTGTACCCTTCACCCCTACCTACATGTACACATTACCTCAACTAACCTGTACCATTCACCCAACCTACATGTACCCTTCACCCCTACCTACATGTACACATTACCTCAACTAACCTGTACCCTTCACCCCTACCTACATGTACCCTACCTCACCCCTACATGTACCTACATGTACCCTCAACTAACCTGTACCTTTCACCCCTACCTACATGTACACATTACCTCAACTAACCTGTACCCTTCACCCCTACCTACATGTACACATTACCTCAACTAACCTGTACCCTTCACCCCTACCTACATGTACCCTTCACCCCTACCTACATGTACACATTACCTCAACTAACCTGTACCCTTCACCCCTACCTACATGTACCCTTCACCCCTACCTACATGTACACATTACCTCAACTAACCTGTACCCTTCACCCCTACCTACATGTACCCTTCACCCCTACCTACATGTACACATTACCTCAACTAACCTGTACCCTTCACCCCTACCTACATGTACACATTACCTCAACTAATGTACCTGTACCTACATGTACCCTTCACCCTACCTACATGTACCCTTCACCCCTACCTGTACATGTACCCTTCACCTACCTACATGTACCCATTACCTCAACTAACCTGTACCCTTCACCCCTACCTACATGTACACATTACCTCAACTAACCTGTACCCTTCACCCCTACCTACATGTACCCTTCACCCTACCTACATGTACCCTTCACCCCTACCTACATGTACCCTTCACCCCTACCTCACACATTACTAACTAACATGTACCCTTCACCCCTACCTACATGTACCCTTCACCCCAACCTACATGTACCCATTCACCCCTAACCTACACCCCTACCTACATGTACACTTCACCTACCTAACATGTACCCTTCACCCCTACCTACATGTACCCTTACCCCTAACTAACATGTACCCTTCACCTACCTACATGTACCCTTCACCCCTACCTACATGTACCCTTCACCCCTACCTACATGTACCCTTCACTCCCTACCTAATGTACCCTTCACCCCTACCTAACATGTACCCTTCACCCCTACCTACATGTACACATTACCTCAACTAACCTGTACCTTTCACCCCTACCTACATGTACCCTTACCCCTACCTACATGTACCCTTCACCTCAACCTACATGTACCCTTCACCCCTACCTACATGTACACATACCTACATGTACTCAACTAACTACATGTACCCTTCACCCCTACCTACATGTACACATTCACCTCAACCTAACATGTACACATTCACCCAACCTAACATGTACCCTTCACCCCTACCTACATGTACCCTTTCACCCCTACCTACATGTACCCTTCACCCCTACCTACATGTACCCTTCACCCTACATGTACACATTACCTCAACTAACCTGTACCCTTCACCCCTACCTACATGTACCCTTCACCTACCTACATGTACCATTACCCCTACCTACATGTACCCTTCACCCCTACCTACATGTACCCTTCACCCCTACCTACCTGTACCCTTCACATGTACACATTACCTCAACTAACCTGTACCCTTCACCCCTACCTACATGTACCCTTCACCCCTACCTACATGTACCCTTCACCCCTACCTACATGTACACATTACCTCAACTAACCTGTACCCTTTTCAACTACCTACATGTACCCTTCACCCCTACCTACATGTACACATTACCTCAACTAACCTGTACCTTTACCCCTACCTACATGTACCCTTCAACCTACCTACATGTACCCTTCACCCCTACTAACCTGTACCCTTCACCCCTACCTACATGTACCCTTCACCCCTACCTACATGTACACATTACAACTAACCTGTACCTTTCACCTACCTACATGTACACATTACCTCAACTAACCTGTACCTTCACCCCTACCTACATGTACCCTTCACCCCTACCTACATGTACACATTACCTCAACTAACCTGTACCCTTCACCCCTACCTACATGTACACATTACCTCAACTAACCTGTACCCTTCACCCCCTACCTACATGTACACATTACCTCAACTAACCTGTACCTTCACCCCTACCTACATGTACCCTTCACCCTACCTACATGTACACATTACCTCAACTAACCTGTACCCTTCACCCTACCTACATGTACCCTTCACCCCTACCTACATGTACCCTTCACCTCAACCTACATGTACCCTTCACCCCTACCTACATGTACCATTCACTCAACCTGTACCCTTCACACCTACATGTACCCTTCACCCCACCTACATGTACCCTTCACCTACCTACATGTACCCTTCACCCCTACCTACATGTACCCTTCACCCCTACCTACATGTACACATTACCTCAACTAACCTGTACCCTTCACCCCTACCTACATGTACCCTTCACCCCTACCTACATGTACACATTACCTCAACTAACCTGTACCCTTCACCCCTACCTACATGTACACATTACCTCAACTAACCTGTACCTTCACCCACCTACATGTACCCTTCACCCCTACCTACATGTACACATTACCTCAACTAACCTGTACCCTTCTACCTCATGTACCACCCTACCTACATGTACACATTACCTCAACTAACCTGTACCTTCACCCCTACCTACATGTACACATTACCTCAACTAACCTGTACCCTTCACCCTACCTACATGTACACATTACCTACTAACCTGTACCCTTCACCCCTACCTACATGTACACATTACCTCAACTAACCTGTACCCTTCACCCCTACCTACATGTACCCTTCACCCCTACCTACATGTACCCTTCACACCTACATGTACCCTTCAACTAACCATGTACCCTTCACCCCTACCTACATGTACCTTCACCCCTACCTACATGTACCCATTCACCCTACCTAACATGTACCCTTCACCCCTACCTACATGTACCTACATGTACCCTTCACCCTACCTACATGTACACATTACCTCAACTAACCTGTACCTACATGTACCTTCACCCCTACCTAACATGTACCCTTCACCCCTACCTACATGTACACATTACCTCAACTAACCTGTACCCTTCACCCTACCTACATGTACCCTTCACCCCTACCTACATGTACACATTACCTCAACTAACCTGTACCCTTCACCCCTACCTACATGTACACATTACCTCAACTAACCTGTACTCTTCACCCCTACCTACATGTACCCTTCACCCCTACCTACATGTACACATTACCTCAACTAACCTGTACCCTTCACCCCTACCTACATGTACCCTTCACCCCTACCTACATGTACACATTACCTCTGTAACCTGTACCCTTCACCCCTACCTACATGTACACATTACCTCAACTAACCTGTACCCTTCACCCCTACCTACATGTACACATTACCTCAACTAACCTGTACCCTTCACCCCTACCTACATGTACACATTACCTCAACTAACCTGTACCCTTCACCCCTACCTACATGTACCCTTCACCCCTACCTACATGTACCCTTCACCCCTACCTACATGTACCCTTCACCCCTACCTACATGTACCCTTCACCCCTACCTACATGTACCCTTCACCCCTACCTACATGTACACATTACCTCAACTAACATGTACCCTTCACCCTACCTACATGTACACATTACCTCAACTAACCTGTACCCTTCACCCTACCTACATGTACACATTACCTCAACTAACCTGTACCTACCTACATGTACCCTTCACCCCTACCTACATGTACACATTACCTCAACTAACCTGTACCCTTCACCCTACCTACATGTACACATTACCTCAACTAACCTGTACCCTTCACCCCTACCTACATGTACCCTTACCCCTACCTAACATGTACCCTTCACCCCTACCTACATGTACCCTTCACCTACCTACATGTACACATTACCTCAACTAACCTGTACCCTTCACCCCTACCTACATGTACCCTTCACCCCTACCTACATGTACTAACCTGTACCCTTCACCCCTACCTACATGTACCCTTCACCCCTACCTACATGTACCCTTCACCCCTACCTACATGTACCCTTCACCCCTACCTACATGTACACATTACCCCAACTAACCTGTACCTTCACCCTACCTACATGTACCCTTCACACCTACATGTACCTCAACTAACCTACATGTACCCTTCACCCCTACCTACATGTACACATTACCTCAACTAACCTGTACCTTCACCCCTACCTACATGTACCCATTCACCTCAACTAACCTGTACCATTCACTCAACTACCTACATGTACCCTTCACCCCTACCTACATGTACCCTTCACCCCTACCTACATGTACACATTACCTCAACTAACCTGTACCCTTCACCCCTACCTACATGTACCCTTCACCCCTACCTACATGTACCCTTCACCTCAACTAACCTGTACACATTACCTCAACTAACCTGTACCTTTCACCCCTACCTACATGTACCCTTCACCCCTACCTACATGTACACATTACCTCAACTAACCTGTACCTTTCACCCCTACCTACATGTACCCTTCACCCCTACCTACATGTACCCTTCACCCCTACCTACATGTACCCTTCACCCCTACCTACATGTACACATTACCTCAACTAACCTGTACCTTTCACCCCTACCTACATGTACACATTACCTCAACTAACCTGTACCTTTCACCCCTACCTACATGTACCCTTCACCCCTACCTACATGTACACATTACCTCGACTAACCTGTACCCTTCACCCCTACCTACATGTACACATTACCTCGACTAACCTGTACCCTTCACCCCTACCTACATGTACACATTACCTCAACTAACCTGTACACTTCACCCCTACCTACATGTACCCTTCACCCCTACCTACATGTACACATTACCTCAACTAACCTGTACCTTTCACCCCTACCTACATGTACCCATTCACCTCATGTGTACCTTCACTACATGTACCCTTCACCCCTACCTACATGTACACATTCACCCCAACCTAACCTGTACCCTTCACCCCTACCTACATGTACCCTTCACCCCTACCTACATGTACCCTTCACCCCTACCTACATGTACCCTTCACCCCTACCTACATGTACCCTTCACCCCTACCTACATGTACACATTACCTCAACTAACCTGTACCCTTCACCCTACCTACATGTACCCTTCACCCCTACCTACATGTACACATTACCTCAACTAACCTGTACCCTTCACCCCTACCTACATGTACACATTACCTCAACTAACCTGTACCCTTCACCCCTACCTACATGTACCCTTCACCCCTACCTACATGTACACATTACCTCAACTAACCTGTACCCTTCACCCCTACCTACATGTACCCTTCACCCCTACCTACATGTACACATTACCTCAACTAACCTGTACCCTTCACCCCTACCTACATGTACACATTACCTCAACTAACCTGTACCCTTCACCCCTACCTCTACATGTACACATTACCTCAACTAACCTGTACCCTTCACCCCTACCTACATGTACACATTACCTCAACTAACCTGTACCTTCACCCCTACCTACATGTACACATTACCTCAACTAACCTGTACCCTTCACCCCTACCTACATGTACCCTTCACCTACCTACATGTACCCTTCACCCCTACCTACATGTACCCTTCACCCTACCTACATGTACCCTTCACCTACCTACATGTACCCTTCACCCCTACCTACATGTACACATTACCTCAACTAACCTGTACCTTCACCCCTACCTACATGTACACATTACCTCAACTAACCTGTACCTTTCACCCCTACCTACATGTACCCTTCACTTCCCCTACCTACATGTACACATTACCTCAACTAACCTGTACCCTTCACCCCTACCTACATGTACACATTCACCCCAACTAACCTGTACCCTTCACCCCTACCTACATGTACACATTACCTCAACTAACCTGTACACTTCACCTACATGTACCCTTCACCCCTACCTACATGTACACATTACCTCAACTAACCTGTACCCTTCACCCTACCTACATGTACCCTTCACCCCTACCTACATGTACCCTTCACCCTACTAACATGTACCCTTCACCCCTACCTACATGTACCCTTCACCCCTACCTACATGTACACATTACCTCAACTAACCTGTACCCTTCACCCCTACCTACATGTACCCTTCACACATGTACACATTACCTCAACTAACCTGTACCTTCACCCCTACCTACATGTACCCTTCACTCAATTTCTACCTACATGTACACATTACCTCAACTAACCTGTACCCTTCACCCCTACCTACATGTACACATTACCTCAACTAACCTGTACCCTTCACCCCTACCTACATGTACCCTTCACCCCTACCTACATGTACACATTACCTCAACTAACCTGTACCCTTCACCCCTACCTACATGTACACATTACCTCAACTAACCTGTACCCTTCACCCCTACCTACATGTACCCTTCACCCCTACCTACATGTACACATTACCTCAACTAACCTGTACCCCTCAACTAACCTGTACCCTAACCTGTACCCTTCACCCTACCTACATGTACACATTACCTCAACTAACCTGTACCCTTTCACATGTACCTACATGTACACATTACCTCAACTAACCTGTACCTTCACCCCTACCTACATGTACCCTTCACCCCTACCTACATGTACACATTACCTCAACTAACCTGTACCCTTCACCCCTACCTACATGTACACATTACCTCAACTAACCTGTACCCTTCACCCCTACCTACATGTACACATTACCTCAACTAACCTGTACCTTCACCCCTACCTACATGTACCCTTCACCCCTACCTACATGTACACATTACCTCAACTAACCTGTACCCTTTCACCCCTTACATGTACACCCTACCTAACATGTACCCTTCAATTCCTACCTACATGTACCCTTCACCCCTACCTACATGTACCCTTCACCCCTACCTACATGTACCCTTCACCCCTACCTACATGTACACATTACCTCACAACTTCACCCCTACCTACATGTACCCTTCACCCCTACCTACATGTACACATTACCTCAACTAACCTGTACCCTTCACCCCTACCTACATGTACCCTTCACCCCTACCTACATGTACACATTACCTCAACTAACCTGTACCCTTCACCCTACCTACATGTACACATTACCTCAACTAACCTGTACTCTTCACCTACCTACATGTACCCTTCACCTTACCTACATGTACACTTACCTCAACTAACCTGTACCCTTCACCCCTACCTACATGTACACATTACCCAACTAACCTACCTTCAACCTAACATGTACCCTTCACCCCTACCTACATGTACCCTTCACCCCTACCTACATGTACCCATTCACCAACTAACCTGTACCCTTCACCCTACCTACATGTACCCTTCACCCCTACCTACATGTACACATTACCTCAACTAACCTGTACCCTTCACCCCTACCTACATGTACACATTACCTCAACTAACCTGTACCTTTCACCCCTACCTACATGTACCCTTCACCCCTACCTACATGTACACATTACCTCAACTAACCTGTACCCTTCACCCCTACCTACATGTACACATTACCTCAACTAACCTGTACCCTTCACCCCTACCTACATGTACACATTACCTCAACTAACCTGTACCCTTCACCCCTACCTACATGTACCCTTCACCCCTACCTACATGTACACATTACCTCAACTAACCTGTACCTTCACCCCTACCTACATGTACCTTTCACCCCTACCTACATGTACCCTTCACCCCTACCTACATGTACCCTTCACCCCTACCTACATGTACCCATTCACCTCAACCTACATGTACCCTTCACCCCTACCTACATGTACCCTTCACCCCTACCTACATGTACCCTTCAATTCTACCTACATGTACCCTTCACCCCTACCTACATGTACACATTACCTCAACTAACCTGTACCCTTCACCCTACCTACATGTACCCTTCACCCCTACCTACATGTACACATTACCTCAACTAACCTGTACCCTTCACCCCTACCTACATGTACACATTACCTCTAACCTGTACCTTCACCCCTACCTACATGTACACATTACCTCAACTAACCTGTACCCTTCACCCCTACCTACATGTACCCTTCACCCCTACCTACATGTACACATTACCTCAACTAACCTGTACCCTTCACCCCTACCTACATGTACACATTACCTCAACTAACCTGTACCCTTCACCCCTACCTACATGTACACATTACCTCAACTAACCTGTACCCTTCACCCCTACCTACATGTACACATTACCTCAACTAACCTGTACCCTTCACCCCTACCTACATGTACCCTTCACCCCTACCTACATGTACACATTACCTCAACTAACCTGTACCCTTCACCCCTACCTACATGTACCCTTCACCCCTACCTACATGTACCCTTCACCCCTACCTGTACATGTACCCCTACATACATTTCACCCCTACCTACATGTACACATTACCTCAACCTAACATGTACCCTTCACCCCTACCTACATGTACACATTACCTCAACTAACCTGTACCCTTCACCCCTACCTACATGTACACATTCAACTACCTCAACTAACATGTACCTACCCCTACCTACATGTACACATTACCTCAACTAACCTGTACCCTTCACCCCTACCTACATGTACCCTTCACCCCTACCTACATGTACACATTACCTCAACTAACCTGTACCCTTCACCCCTACCTACATGTACATTACCTCAACTAACCTGTACCCTTCACCCTACCTACATGTACACATTACCTCAACTAACCTGTACCCTTCACCCCTACCTACATGTACACATTACCTCAACTAACCTGTACCCTTCACCCCTACCTACATGTACACATTACCTCAACTAACCTGTACCCTTCACCCCTACCTACATGTACACATTACCTCAACTAACCTGTACCCTTCACCCCTACCTACATGTACCCTTCACCCCTACCTACATGTACCCATTACCTACATGTACCCTTCACCCCTACCTACATGTACCTTACCTACATGTACCCTTCACCCCTACCTACATGTACCCTTCACCCCTACCTACATGTACCCTTCACCCCTACCTACATGTACACATTACCTCAACTAACCTGTACCCTTCACCCCTACCTACATGTACCCTTCACCCCTACCTACATGTACACATTACCTCAACTAACCTGTACCCTTCACCCCTACCTACATGTACACATTACCTCAACTAACCTGTACCTTCACCCCTACCTTGTACACCTTCACTCCTACCTACATGTACACATTACCTCAACTAACCTGTACCCTTCACTCCCTACCTACATGTACACATTACCTCAACTAACCTGTACCCTTCACCCCTACCTACATGTACCCTTACCTCACCTAACCTGTACCCTTTCACCTTCCTACCTGTACCTTACCTACTAACCTGTACCTTTTCACCCTACCTACATGTACACCCCTACCTACATGTACACATTACCTCACTAACCTGTACCTACACTACATGTACACATTACCTCAACTAACCTGTACCTTTCACCCCTACCTACATGTACCCTTCACCTACCTACATGTACACATTACCTCAACTAACCTGTACCCTTCACCCCTACCTACATGTACACATTACCTCAACTAACCTGTACCCTTCACCCCTACCTACATGTACACATTACCTCAACTAACCTGTACCCTTCACCCCTACCTACATGTACCCTTCACCCCTACCTACATGTACACATTACCTCAACTAACCTGTACCTTCACCCCTACCTACATGTACCCTTCACCCCTACCTACATGTACCCTTCACCCCTAACTACTGTACCCTTCACCCCTACCTACATGTACACATTACCTCAACTAACCTGTACCCTTCACCCCTACCTACATGTACCCTTCACCCCTACCTACATGTACCCTTCACCCCTACCTACATGTACCCTTCACCCCTACCTACATGTACACATTACCTCAACTAACCTGTACCCTTCACCCCTACCTACATGTACCCTTCACCCCTACCTACATGTACACATTACCTCAACTAACCTGTACCCTTCACCCCTACCTACATGTACACATTACCTCAACTAACCTGTACCCTTCACCCCTACCTACATGTACCCTTCACCCCTACCTACATGTACACATTACCTCAACTAACCTGTACCCTTCACCCCTACCTACATGTACACATTACCTCAACTAACCTGTACCCTTCACCCCTACCTACATGTACCCTTCACCCCTACCTACATGTACCCTTCACCTCAACTAACCTGTACCCTTCACCCCTACCTACATGTACCCTTCACCCCTACCTACATGTACACATTACCTCAACTAACCTGTACCCTTCACCCCTACCTACATGTACACATTACCTCAACTAACCTGTACCCTTCACCCCTACCTACATGTACCATTACCTCAACTTCACCTTACCTACATGTACACATTACCTTCACCCCTAACCTGTACCCTTCACCCCCTACATGTACATGTAACCTGTCACCCCTACCTACATGTACACATTACCTCAACTAACCTGTACACTTCACCCCTACCTACATGTACCCTTCACCCCTACCTACATGTACACATTACCTCAACTAACCTGTACCTTTCACCCCTACCTACATGTACCCTTCACCCCTACCTACATGTACCCTTCACCCCTACCTACATGTACACATTACCTCAACAACATGTACCCTTCACCCCTACCTACATGTACACATTACCTCAACTAACCTGTACCCTTCACCCCTACCTACATGTACCCTTCACCTCCCTACCTACATGTACTTCACCCCTACCTACATGTACCCTTCACCCCTACCTACATGTACACATTACCTCAACTAACCTGTACCCTTCACTACCTACATGTACCCTTCACCCCTACCTACATGTACACATTACCTCAACTAACCTGTACCCTTCACCCCTACCTACATGTACACATTACCTCAACTAACCTGTACCTTCACCCCTACCTACATGTACCCTTCACCCCTACCTACATGTACACATTACCTCAACTAACCTGTACCCTTCACCCCTACCTACATGTACCCTTCACCCCTACCTACATGTACACATTACCTCAACTAACCTGTACCCTTCACTTCCTACCTACATGTACACATTACCTCAACTAACCTGTACCCTTCACCCCTACCTACATGTACACATTACCTCAACTAACCTGTACCTTCACCCCTACCTACATGTACACATTACTCAACTAACCTGTACCCTTCACCTACCTACATGTACCCTTCACCCCTACCTACATGTACCCTTCACCCTACCTACATGTACCCTTCACCCTACCTACATGTACACATTACCCCTACCTACATGTACTAACTTTCTACCTACATGTACCCTTCACCCCTACCTACATGTACCCTTCACCCCTACCTACATGTACCCATTACCTCAACTAACCTGTACCCTTCACCCCTACCTACATGTACACATTACCTCAACTAACCATGTACCCTTTCACTCCTACCTACATGTACACATTACCTCAACTAACCTGTACCCTTCACCCCTACCTACATGTACCCTTCACCCCTACCTACATGTACACATTACCTCAACTAACCTGTACCCTTCACCCCTACCTACATGTACCCTTCACCCCTACCTACATGTACACATTACCTCAACTAACCTGTACCCTTCACCCTCCTACCTACATGTACACATTACCTCAACTAACCTGTACCCTTCACCCCTACCTACATGTACACATTACCTCAACTAACCTGTACCCTTCACCTCCTACCTACATGTACACATTACCTACCCTACTAACTAACCTGTACCTTCACTCCCTACCTACATGTACACATTACCTCAACTAACCTGTACCCTTCACCCCTACCTACATGTACACATTACCTCAACTAACCTGTACCCTTCACCCCTACCTACATGTACCCTTCACCCCTACCTACATGTACACATTACCTCAACTAACCCTAACCTACATGTACCCTTCACCCCTACCTACATGTACCCATTACCCCTACCTACATGTACCCTTCACCCCTACCTACATGTACACATTACCTCAACTAACCTGTACCCTAACCTGTGTACCCTTCACCCCTACCTACATGTACACACATTACCTCAACTAACCTGTACCCTTCACCTACATGAACCCTTCACCTACCTACATGTACCCTTCACCCCTACCTACATGTACCCTTTCACCTCTACTACATGTACCCTTCACCTACCTATGTACACATTACCTCAACTAACCTGTACCCTTCACCCCTACCTACATGTACCCTTCACACCTACATGTACACATTACCTCAACTAACCATGTACCCTTCACCCCTACCTACATGTACACATTACCTCAACTAACCTGTACCCTTCACCCCTACCTACATGTACCCTTCACCTCTACCTACATGTACACATTACCTCAACTAACCTGTACCCTTCACCCCTACCTACATGTACACATTACCTCAACTAACCTGTACCCTTCACCCCTACCTACATGTACCCTTCACCTACCTACATGTACACATTACCTCAACTAACCTGTACCCTTCACTAACCTGTACCCTACCTACATGTACACATTACCTCAACTAACCTGTACCCTTCACTCCCTACCTACATGTACACATTACCTCAACTAACCTGTACCCTTCACCCCTACCTACATGTACCCTTCACCTGTGTACCCTACCTACATGTACACATTACCTCAACTAACCTGTACCCTTCACCCCTACCTACATGTACACATTACCTGTACAACTAACCTGTACCCTTCACCCCTACCTACATGTACACATTACCTGTACCCTTCACCCCTACCTACATGTACCCTTCACCCCTACCTACATGTACCCATTACCTCAACCTAACCTGTACCCTTCACCCCTACCTACATGTACACATTACCTCAACTAACCTGTACCCTTCACCCCTACCTACATGTACACATTACCTCAACTAACCTGTACCCTTCACCCCTACCTACATGTACACATTACCTCAACTAACCTGTACCCTTCACCCTACATACATGTACCCTTCACCCCACCTACATGTACCCTTCACCCCTACCTACATGTACCCTTCACCCCTACCTACATGTACCCATTCACCTTACCTACATGTACCATGTACCTTAACCTGTACATTTCAACTACCTACATGTACCCTTCACCCCTACCTACATGTACACATTACCTCAACTAACCTGTACCCTTCACTCCCTACCTACATGTACACATTACCTCAACTAACCTGTACCTTCACCCCTACCTACATGTACACTTCACCCTACTAACATGTACCCTTCACCCCTACCTACATGTACACATTACCTCAACTAACCTGTACCTTCACCCCTACCTACATGTACCTTCACCCCTACCTACATGTACACATTACCTCAACTAACCTGTACCCTTCACCCCTACCTACATGTACCCTTCACCCCTACCTACATGTACACATTACCTCAACTAACCTGTACCCTTCACCCCTACCTACATGTACCCTTCACCCCTACCTACATGTACACATTACCTCAACTAACCTGTACCCTTCACTCCCTACCTACATGAACCCTTCACCCCTACCTACATGTACACATTACCTCAACTAACCTGTACCCTTCACCCCTACCTACATGTACCCTTCACCCCTACCTACATGTACCCTTCACCCCTACCTACATGTACACATTACATTACCTAACTAACCTGTACCCTTCACCCCTACCTACATGTACCCTTCACCCCTACCTACATGTACACATTACCTCAACTAACCTGTACCCTTCACTCCTACCTACATGTACACATTACCTCAACTAACCTGTACCCTTCACTCCCTACCTACATGTACACATTACCTCAACTAACCTGTACCCTTCACCCCTACCTACATGTACCCTTCACTCCTACCTACATGTACACATTACCTCAACTAACCTGTACCCTTCACCCCTACCTACATGTACACATTACCCCAACTAACCTGTACCCTTCACCCCTACCTACATGTACCCTTCACCCCTACCTACATGTACCCTTCACATTGTACCCTCAACTAACCTGTACCCTTCACCCCTACCTACATGTACACATTACCTCAACTAACCTGTACCCTTCACCCCTACCTACATGTACCCTTCACCCTACCTACATGTACACATTACCTCAACTAACCTGTACCCTTCACCCTACCTACATGTACCCTTCACCCCTACCTACATGTACACATTACCCAACTAACCTGTACCCTTCACCCCTACCTACATGTACCCTTCACCCCTACCTACATGTACACATTACCTCAACTAACCTGTACCCTTCACCCCTACCTACATGTACCCTTCACCCCTACCTACATGTACCCTTCACCCCTACCTACATGTACACATTACCTCAACTAACCTGTACCCTTCACCCCTACCTACATGTACCCTTCACCCCTACCTACATGTACCCTTCACCCCTACCTACATGTACCCTTCACCCCTACCTACATGTACACATTACCTCAACTAACCTGTACCCTTCACCCCTACCTACATGTACCCTTCACCCCTACCTACATGTACACATTACCTCAACTAACCTGTACCCTTCACCCCTACCTACATGTACACATTACCTCAACTAACCTGTACCCTTCACCCCTACCTACATGTACCCTTCACCCCTACCTACATGTACACATTACCTCAACTAACCTGTACCCTTCACCCTACCTACATGTACCCTTCACTCCCTACATGTACACATTACCTCAACTAACCTGTACCCTTCACCCCTACCTACATGTACACATTCACCTCAACTAACCTGTACCCATTACTCAACCTAACATGTACCTTACCCCTACCTACATGTACCCTTCACTCCTACCTACATGTACACATTACCTCAACTAACCTGTACCCTTCACCCCTACCTACATGTACACATTACCTCAACTAACCTGTACCCTACCTACATGTACCCTTCACACCTACATGTACACATTACCTCAACTAACCTGTACCCTTCACCCCTACCTACATGTACACATTACCTCAACTAACCTGTACCCTTCACCTACATGTACCCTTCACCTACATGTACACATTACCTCAACTAACCTGTACCTTCACCCCTACCTACATGTACCCTTCACTCCCTACCTACATGTACACATTACCTCAACTAACCTGTACCTTCACCCCTACCTACATGTACCCTTCACTACCTACATGTACACATTACCTCAACTAACCTGTACCCTTCACCCCTACCTACATGTACACATTACCTCAACTAACCTGTACCCTTCACCCCTACCTACATGTACACATTACCTCAACTAACCTGTACCCTTCACCCCTACCTACATGTACACATTACCTCAACTAACCTGTACCCTTCACCCCTACCTACATGTACCCTTCACCCTACCTACATGTACCCTTACTCCTACCTACATGTACCCTTCACCTACCACATGTACCCTTCACACCTACATGTACCCTTCACCCTACCTACATGTACCCTTCACCCCTACCTACATGTACCCTTCACTTTTTACCCATGTACCCTTCACCCCTACCTACATGTACCCTTCACCCCTACCTACATGTACACATTACCTCAACTAACCTGTACCCTTCACCCCTACCTACATGTACCCTTCACCCCTACCTACATGTACACATTACCTCAACTAACCTGTACCTTCACCCCTACCTACATGTACCCTTCACCCCTACCTACATGTACACATTACCTCAACTAACCTGTACCCTTCACCCCTACCTACATGTACCCTTCACCCCTACCTACATGTACACATTACCTCAACTAACCTGTACCCTTCACCCCTACCTACATGTACCCTTCACCCCTACCTACATGTACACATTACCTCAACTAACCTGTACCCTTCACCCTACCTACATGTACCCTTCACCCTACCTACATGTACACATTACCTCAACTAACCTGTACCCTTCACCCCTACCTACATGTACCCTTCACCCCTACCTACATGTACCCTTCACCCCTACCTACATGTACACATTACCTCAACTAACCTGTACCCTTCACCCCTACCTACATGTACACATTACCTCAACTAACCTGTACCCTTCACCCCTACCTACATGTACACATTACCTCAACTAACCTGTACCCTTCACCCCTACCTACATGTACCCTTCAACCCTACCCATGTACCCTTCACCCTACCTACATGTACCCTTCACCCCTACTACCTACATGTACCCTTCACCCCTACCTACATGTACCCTTCACCCCTACCTACATGTACACATTACCTCAACTAACCTGTACCCTTCACCCCTACCTACATGTACCCTTCACTACCTACATGTACACATTACCCCAACTAACCTGTACCCTTCACCACCTACATGTACCCTTCCTACATGTACCTAACTAACCTGTACCCTTCACCTACTACCTACATGTACACATTACCTCAACTAACCTGTACCCTTCACCCCTACCTACATGTACCCTTCACCCTACCTACATGTACACTTACACATGTACCCTTCACCCCTACCTACATGTACCCTTCACCCCTACCTACATGTACACATTACCTCAACTAACCTGTACCCTTCACCCTACCTACATGTACACATTACCTCAACTAACCTGTACCCTTCACCCCTACCTACATGTACCCTTCACACCTACATGTACACATTACCTTCAACTAACCTGTACCCTTCACTCCCTACCTACATGTACACATTACCTCAACTAACCTGTACCCTTCACCCCTACCTACATGTACACATTACCTCAACTAACCTGTACCCTTCACCCCTACCTACATGTACCCTTCACCCCTACCTACATGTACACATTACCTCAACTAACCTGTACCCTTCACCCCTACCTACATGTACCCTTCACCCCTACCTACATGTACACATTACCTCAACTAACCTGTACCCTTCACCCCTACCTACATGTACACATTACCTCAACTAACCTGTACCCTTCACCCCTACCTACATGTACACATTACCTCAACTAACCTGTACCCTTCACCCCTACCTACATGTACACATTACCTCAACTAACCTGTACCCTTCACCCCTACCTACATGTACCCTTCACCCCTACCTACATGTACCTTCACTAACCTGTACCTTCACCCCTACCTACATGTACCCTTCACCCTACCTACATGTACCCTTCACCCCTACCTACATGTACCCTTCACCCCTACCTACATGTACCTACTAACCTGTACCCTTCACCCCTACCTACATGTACACATTACCTCAACTAACCTGTACCCTTCACCCCTACCTACATGTACCCTTCACCCCTACCTACATGTACACATTACCTCAACTAACCTGTACCCTTCACCCCTACCTACATGTACCCTTCACCCCTACCTACATGTACACATTACCTCAACTAACCTGTACCCTTCACCCCTACCTACATGTACCCTTCACCCTACCTACATGTACACATTACCTCAACTAACCTGTACCCTTCACCCCTACCTACATGTACCCTTCACCCCCTACCTACATGTACACATTACCTCAACTAACCTGTACCCTTCACCCCTACCTACATGAACCCTTCACTCCCTACCTACATATACACATTACCTCAACTAACCTGTACCCTTCACCCCTACCTACATGTACCCTTCACCCTACCTACATGAACCATTCACCTACCTCAACCTCAACTAACCTGTACCCTTCCTACCTACATGTACACATTACCTCAACTAACCTGTACCCTTCACCCCTACCTACATGTACACATTACCTCAACTAACCTGTACTCTTCACCCCTACCTACATGTACCCTTCACCCCTACCTACATGTACCCTTCACCCTACCTACATGTACCCTTACCCCTACATAACATGTACCCTTCACCCCTACCTACATGTACCCTTCACCCCTACCTACATGTACATTACCTCAACTAACCTGTACCCTTCACCCCTACCTACATGTACCCTTCACTCCCTACCTACATGTACACATTACCTCAACTAACCTGTACCCTTCACCCCTACCTACATGTACCCTTCACCCCTACCTACATGTACACATTACCTCAACTAACCTGTACCCTTCACCCCTACCTACATGTACCCTTCACCTACCTACATGTACACATTACCTCAACTAACCTGTACTCCTTCACTTCTACCTACATGTACCCTTCACCCCTACCTACATGTACCATTCACCCCTACCTACATGTACCCTTCACCCCTACCTACATGTACCCTTCACCTACCTACATGTACACATTACCTCAACTAACCTGTACCCTTCACCCCTACCTACATGTACACATTACCTCAACTAACCTGTACCCTTCACCCCTACCTACATGTACCCTTACCCAACCTACATGTACCCTTTACCCCTACCTACATGTACCCTTCACCCTACCTACATGTACCCTTCACCCCTACATAACATGTACCCTTCACCCCTACCTACATGTACACATTACCTCAACTAACCTGTACCCTTCACTAACCTACCTACATGTACCCTTCACTCCCTACCTACATGTACACATTACCTCAACTAACCTGTACCCTTCACCCCTACCTACATGTACCCTTCACTTCACCTACCTACATGTACACATTACCTCAACTAACCTGTACCCTTCACCCTACCTACATGTACCCTTCACTACCTACATGTACACATTACCTCAACTAACCTGTACCCTTCACCCCTACCTACATGTACACCTTCACCCCTACCTAACATGTACACATTTCAACTAACCTGTACCCTTCACCCTACCTACATGTACCCTTCACTTCTACCTACATGTACACATTACCTCAACTAACCTGTACCCTTCACCATGTACCATTCACCCCTACCTACATGTACCCTTCACCCCTACCTACATGTACACATTACCTCAACTAACCTGTACCCTTCACCCCTACCTACATGTACACATTACCTCAACCTAACCTGTACCCTTCACCCCTACCTACATGTACCCTTCACCCCTACCTACATGTACACATTACCTCAACTAACCTGTACCTTCACTTTCTACCTACATGTACACATTACCTCAACTAACCTGTACCCTTCACTCCTACCTACATGTACACATTACCTCAACTAACCTGTACTCTTCACCCCTACCTACATGTACCCTTCACCCCTACCTACATGTACACATTACCTCAACTAACCTGTACCCTTCACCCTACCTACATGTACCCTTCACCCCTACCTACATGTACACATTACCTCAACTAACCTGTACCCTTCACTCCTACCTACATGTACACATTACCTCAACTAACCTGTACCCTTCACTCCCTACCTACATGTACACATTACCTCAACTAACCTGTACCCTTCACCCCTACCTACATGTACACATTACCTCAACTAACCTGTACCCTTTCACCCCTACCTACATGTACCCTTCACCCCTACCTACATGTACACATTACCCTCAACTAACCTGTACCCTTCACGCCTACCTACATGTACCCTTCACCCCTACCTACATGTACCCTTCACCCCTACCTACATGTACCCTTCACCCAACCTACATGTACCCTTCACCCCTACATACATGTACCCTTCACCCCTACCTACATGTACACATTACTAACAACCTGTACCCTTCACCCCTACCTACATGTACCCTTCACCCCTACCTACATGTACACATTACCTCAACTAACCTGTACCCACCCCTACCTACATGTACCCTTCACCCCTACCTACATGTACACATTACCTTCAACTAATGTACCCTTCACCCCTACCTACATGTACCCTTCACCCCTACCATTACCTCAACTAACCTGTACCCTTCACCCCTACCTACATGTACACATTACCTCAACTAACCTGTACCTTCACCCCTACCTACATGTACCCTTCACCCCTACCTACATGTACCCTTCACCCCTACCTACATGTACCCTTCACCCCTACATACATCCACCCTTCACCCCTACATACATGTACCCTTCACCCTACCTACATGTACACATTACCTCAACTAACCTGTACCCTTCACCCCTACCTACATGTACACATACACATTACCTCAACTAACCTGTACCCTTCACCCCTACCTACATGTACCCTTCACCCCTACCTATGTACACATTACCTCAACTAACCTGTACCCCTCACCCCTACCTACATGTACCCTTCACCCCTACCTACATGTACACATTACCTCAACTAACCTGTACCCTTCACCTACCTACATGTACCCTTCACCCTACCTACATGTACACATTACCTCAACTAACCTGTACTACCCCTACCTACATGTACCCTTCACCCTACCTACATGTACACATTACCTCAACTAACCTGTACCCTTCACCCCTACCTACATGTACCCTTCACCCTACCTACCTGTACCCTTCACCCCTACCTACATGTACACATTACCTCAACTAACCTGTACCCTTCACCCCTACCTACATGTACACATTACCTCAACTAACCTGTACCCTTCACCCCTACCTACATGTACCCTTCACCCCTACCTACATGTACACATTACTAACTAACCTGTACCCTTCACTTCTACCTACATGTACACATTACCTCAACTAACCTGTACCCTTCACTCCCTACCTACATGTACACATTACCTCAACTAACCTGTACCCTTCACCCCTACCTACATGTACACATTACCTCAACTAACCTGTACCCTTCACCCCTACCTACATGTACCCTTCACCCACCTACATGTACACATTACCTCAACTAACCTGTACCCTTCACCCCTACCTACATGTACCCTTCACCCAACTAACCTGTACACGTACCTACATGTACCCTTCACCCTACCTACATGTACCCTTCACTACCTACATGTACCCTTCACCCCTACCTAACCTGTACCCACCCCTACCTACATGTACCCTTCAACTACCTACATGTACACATTACCTCAACTAACCTACCCTTCACCCCTACCTACATGTACCCTTCACTAACCTACATGTACACATTACCTCAACTAACCTGTACCTTCACCTACCTACATGTACCCTTCACCCCTACCTACATGTACACATTACCTCAACTAACCTGTACCCTTCACCCCTACCTACATGTACCCTTCACTCCCTACCTACATGTACACATTACCTCAACTAACCTGTACCTTCACCCCTACCTACATGTACACATTACCTCAACTAACCTGTACCCTTTCACCCCTACCTACATGTACCCTTCACCCCTACCTACATACCTATGTACACATTACCTCAACTAACCTGTACCCTTCACCCTACCTACATGTACCCTTCACCCCTACCTACATGTACACATTACCTCAACTAACCTGTACCCCTACCTACATGTACACATTACCTCAACTAACCTGTACCCTTCACCTACCTACATGTACACATTACCTCAACTAACCTGTACCCTTCACCCCTACCTACATGTACCCTTCACCTACATACATGTACACATTACCAACTAACCTGTACCCTTCACTTCTCTACCTACATGTACACATTACCTCAACTAACCTGTACCCTTCACCCTCTACCTACATGTACACATTACCTCAACTAACCTGTACCTTCACCCCTACCTACATGTACCCTTCACACATGTACCATCAACTAACCTGTACCTTTCACCCCTACCTACATGTACCCTTCACCCCTACCTACATGTACACATTACCTCAACTAACCTGTACCCTTACATGTACCCTTCCCTACATGTACCCTTTCACCCCTACCTACATGTACCCTTCACCTTCTACCTACATGTACACATTACCTCAACTAACCTGTACCTTTCACTCCCTACCTACATGTACACATTACCTCAACTAACCTGTACCCTTCACCCCTACCTACATGTACCCTTCACTTCCTACATGTACCTTCACCCCTACATGTACCTTCACCTAACTATGTACCCTTCAATTACTACCTACATGTACCCTTCACCCTACCTACATGTACACATTACCTCAACTAACCTGTACCCTTCACCCCTACCTACATGTACCCTTCACCTCCCTACCTACATGTACACATTACCTCAACTAACCTGTACCCTTCACCCCTACCTACATGTACACATTACCTCAACTAACCTGTACCCTTCACCCCTTACATGTACCCTTCACCCCTACCTACATGTACACATTACCTCAACTAACCTGTACCTTCACCCCTACCTACA
The DNA here is from genome assembly GCF_034236695.1 of Oncorhynchus nerka. Taxonomy (NCBI): domain Eukaryota; kingdom Metazoa; phylum Chordata; class Actinopteri; order Salmoniformes; family Salmonidae; genus Oncorhynchus; species Oncorhynchus nerka. The sequence continues at coordinate 171,352 of NW_027040464.1, forward strand.
TGAACCCTTCACCCCTACCTACATGTACACATTACCTCAACTAACCTGTACCCTTCACCCTACCTACATGTACACATTACCTCAACTAACCTGTACCCTTCACCCCTACCTACATGTACCCTTCACCCTACCTACATGTACACATTACCTCAACTAACCTGTACCCTTCACCCCTACCTACATGTACCCTTCAACTAACCCTACCTACACACATTACCTCAACTAACCTGTACCCTTCACCCCTACCTACATGTACCCTTCACCCTACCTACATGTACACATTACACCCAACTAACCTGTACCTTCACATACATGTACACATTACCTCAACTAACCTGTACCTTCACCCCTACCTACATGTACACATTACCTCAACTACCTGTACCCTTCACCCCTACCTACATGTACACTTACAACTAACCTACCTACATGTACCCTTCACCCCTACTAACATGTACCCTTCACCCCTACTACATGTACCCTTCACCCCTACCTACATGTACTTCTCCCTACACATGTACCTTACTTCAACTAACCTGTACCCTTCACCCCTACCTACATGTACACATTACCTCAACTAACCTGTACCTTCACCCCTACCTACATGTACCCTTCACCAATCAACTAACCTGAACCCCCCTACCACATACCTACATGTACACATTACCTCAACTAACCTGTACCCTTCACCCCTACCTACATGTACACATTACCTCAACTAACCTGTACCCTTCACCCCTACCTACATGTACACATTACCTCAACTAACCTGTACCCTTCACCCCTACCTACATGTACACATTACCTCACTAACCTGTACCCTACCTCACCCCTACCTACATGTACCCTTCACCCCTACCTACATGTACACATTACCTCAACTAACCTGTACCCTTCACCCCTACCTACATGTACACCTCAACTCACCCCTACCTACATGTACCTACCCTACATGTACACATTACCTCAACTAACACCCTTCACTACCTACATGTACCCTTCACCCCTACCTACATGTACCCTTAACCTGTACCCTTCTACCTACATGTACACATTACCTCAACTAACCTGTACCCTTCACCCCTACCTACATGTACCCTTCACCCCTACATACACATTACCTCAACTAACCTAACCCCTACCTACATGTACCCTTCACCCCTACCTACATGTACCCATTACCATTACCTCAACTAACCTGTACCCTTCACCCCTACCTACATGTACCCCTCAACTAACCTGTACCCATTCACCCCTACCTACATGTACACATTACAACTAACCTGTACCCTTCACCCCTACCTACATGTACCCTTCACCCCTACCTACATGTACACATTACCTCAACTAACCTGTACCCTTCACCCCTACCTACATGTACCCTTCACCCCTACCTACATGTACACATTACCTCAACTAACCTGTACCCTTCACCCCTACCTACATGTACACTTACCCAACTAACCTGTACCCTTCACCCCTACCTACATGTACACATTACCTCAACTAACCTGTACCCTTCACCCTACCTACATGTACACATTACCTCAACTAACCTGTACACATTACCCCTACCTACATGTACTACCTGTGTACCCTTCACCCTACCTACATGTGTACTTCACGCATATGTACCTTCAACCCCTACTACATGTACCTTCACCCCTACCTACATGTACCCTTCAACCTACATGTACCCTTCACCCCTACCTACATGTACCCTTCACCCCTACCTACATGTACACATTACCTCAACTAACCTGTACCTTCTTCACCCCTACCTACATGTACCCTTCACCCCTACCTACATGTACACATTACCTCAACTAACCTGTACCCTTCTACCTACATGTTCACATGTACACATTACAACTAACCTGTACCCTTCACCCTACCTACATGTACCCTTCACCCCTACCTACATGTACACATTACCTCAACTAACCTGTACCCTTCACCCCTACCTACATGAACCCTTCACCTACATGTACACATTACCTCAACTAACCTGTACCTTCACCCCTACCTATGTACATTACCTACCTGTACCTCTTCACCCCTACCTACATGTACACTTACACCCCTACCTACATGTACACACATTACCTCAACTAACCTGTACACCCTACCTCACCCTTCACCCCTACCTACATGTACTACTAACCTGTACCCTTCACCCCTACCTACATGTACACAATAACCTCCACCCTAATGTACCCCTACCTCCCCTACCTACATGTACCCTTCACCCCTACCTCATGTACTTCAACCTACATGTACCCTTCACCCTACCTACATGTACACCCTCAACTTCACCCTACCTACATGTACACATTACCTCAACTAACCTGTACCCCCTCCCCACATACACACCCTACCTCATACCTACATGTACCCTTCACCCCTACCTACATGTACACATTACCTCAACTAACCTGTACCCTTCACCCCTACCTACATGTACACATTACCTCAACTACCCCTACCTACATGTACCCTTCACCCCTACCTACATGTACACATTACCTCAACTAACCTGTACCCTTCACCCTACCTACATGTACACATTACCTCAACTAACCTGTACCTTCACCCCTACCTGTGTACCCTTCACACCTACATGTACACATTACCTCAACTAACCTGTACCCTTCACCCTACCTCATGTACCCTTCACCCCTACCTACATGTACCCTTCACCCCTACCTACATGTACACATTACCTCAACTAACCTGTACCCTTCACCCCTACCTACATGTACCCATTCAACTAACCTACCTACCTATGTACACATTACCTCAACTAACCTGTACCTTCACCCCTACCTACATGTACACATTACCTCAACTAACCTGTACCCTTCACCCCTACCTACATGTACACATTACCTCAACTAACCTGTACCCTTCACCCCTACCTACATGTACCCTTCACCCCTACCTACATGTACACATTACCTCAACTAACCTGTACCCTTCACCCCTACCTACATGTACCCTTCACCCTACCTACATGTACACATTACCTCAACTAACCTGTACCCTTCACCCCTTGTACACATTACCTCAACTAACCTGTACCCTTCACCCCTACCTACATGTACCCAACTAACCTGTACCCTTCACCCCTACCTACATGTACACATTACCTCAACTAACCTGTACCCTTCACCCTACCTACCCCCTACCTACATGTACCCTTCACCCCTACCTACATGTACACATTACCTCAACCCTAACCTGTACCCTTCACTAACTACCTACATGTACCCTTCACCCCTACCTACATGTACACATTCACCCCTACCTACATGTACCCTTCACCCCTACCTACATGTACACATTACCTCAACTAACCTGTTCACCCCTTCATGTACCCTTCACCCCTACCTACATGTACACATTACCTCAACTAACCTGTACCCTTCACCCCTACCTACATGTACCATTACAACTAACCTGTACCTCCCCTAACATGTACACATTACCTCAACTAACCTACCCTTCACCCTTCACCCCTACCTACATGTACACATTACCTCAACTAACTTGTACCCTTCACCCCTACCTACATGTACACATTACCTCAACTAACCTGTACCCTTCACCCCTACCTACATGTACCCTTCACCCCTACCTACATGTACACATTACCTCAACTAACCTGTGCCCTTCACCCTACCTACATGTACCCTTCACCCCTACCTACTAACACCCCTGTACACATTACCTCAACTAACCTGTACCCTTCACCCCTACCTACATGTACACATTACCTCAACTAACCTGTACCCTTCACCCCTACCTACATGTACCCTTCACCCCTACCTACATGTACCCTTCCACACCTACATGTACCCTTCACCCCTACCTACATGTACCCTTCACCCCTACCTACATGTACACATTACCTCAACTAACCTGTACCCTTCACCCCTACCTACATGTACACATTACCTCAACTAACCTGTACCCTTCACCCCTACCTACATGTACACATTACCTCAACTAACCTGTACCCTTCACCCCTACCTACATGTACCCTTCACCCCTACCTACATGTACCCTTCACCCCTACCTACATCTACCCTTCACCCCTACCTACATGTACCCTTCACCCCTACCTACATGTACCCTTCACCCCTACCTACATGTACACATTACCTGTATGTGTGATACGGTGTGTGTCCTGACCAGTGTGTGTGTGTGTGTGTGTGTACTGACCAGTGTGTGTGTGTACTGACCGGTGTGTGTGTGTGTGTACTGACCAGTGTGTGTGTGTCCTGACCAGTGTGTGTGTGTGTGTCCTGACCAGTGTGTGTGTGATACGGTGTGTGTACTGACCAGTGTGTGTGTGTGTACTGACCGGTGTGTGTGTGTGTCCTGACCAGTGTGTGTGTGATACGGTGTGTGTACTGACCAGTGTGTGTGTGTACTGACCAGTGTGTGTGTGTGTGTCCTGACCAGTGTGTGTGTGATACGGTGTGTGTACTGACCAGTGTGTGTGTGTGTACTGACCGGTGTGTGTGTGTGTCCTGACCAGTGTGTGTGTGATACGGTGTGTGTCCTGACCAGTGTGTGTGTGATACGGTGTGTGTCCTGACCAGTGTGTGTGTGTGTACTGACCGGTGTGTGTGTGTGTCCTGACCAGTGTGTGTGTGATGCGGTGTGTGTCCTGACCAGTGTGTGTGTGATACGGTGTGTGTACTGACCAGTGTGTGTGTGTGTGTGTGTGTGTGTGTACTGACCAGTGTGTGTGTGTACTGACCGGTGTATCTCTGCAGTGTATTTGGGGATGTTGAGCAACAGACTGCTTCTCTCCAACAGCACCAACACCAGCTGGGCCAGCAACCTCTCATCTGATACCTACACACACACACACACACACACACACACATCTAAGCTGTACTTATATACACAAAATACATGTTTTATCTCTGACTTATTCTGGTTGTAGCCTGTGTGTGTGTTACCGTGGTAACTGTGTTGAAGTAGACATGCAGCAGCACTGGAACACTTTGAGCTGATTGGATGACTCTGGACCAATCAGCTGCCTCCATCAGCAGGTCATGGAGCACACTCAGTCTGTCCATGGTATCACCTGGGGAGAAATACAGTTATATTACAGTAGTGGCAGTACAGTAGTAGTGGCATTACAGTAGTGTTATTACAGTAGTGGTATTACAGTAGTAGTGGTATTATAGTATTACAGTAGTGGCATTACAGTAGTGGTATTACAGTAGTAGTGGTATTATAGTATTACAGTAGTGGCATTACAGTAGTGGCATTACAGTATTACAGTAGTGGCATTACAGTAGTGGCATTACAGTATTACAGTAGTGGCATTACAGCATTACAGTAGTGGCATTACAGTAGTGGCATTACAGTAGTGGCGTTACAGTAGTGGCATTACAGTAGTGGCATTACAGTAGTGGCATTACAGTAGTGGTATTACAGTATTACAGTAGTGGCATTACAGTAGTGGCATTACAGTAGTGGCATTACAGTATTACAGTAGTGGCATTACAGCATTACAGTAGTGTTATTACAGTAGTGTTATTACAGTAGTGATATTACAGTAGTGGCATTACAGTAGTGGCATTACAGTATTACAGTAGTGGCATTACAGTATTACAGTAGTGGCATTACAGTATTACAGTAGTGGCATTACAGTAGTGGCATTACAGTAGTGGTATTACAGTAGTGGCATTACAGTAGTGGTATTACAGTAGTGTTATTACAGTAGTGGCATTACAGTAGTGGCATTACAGTAGTGGCATTACAGTAGTGGCATTACAGTAGTGGTATTACAGTAGTGTTATTACAGTATTACAGTAGTGTTAGTAGTGGCATTACAGTAGTGTTATTACAGTAGTGGCATTACAGTAGTGTTATTACAGTAGTGATATTACAGTAGTGGCATTACAGTAGTGGCATTACAGTATTACAGTAGTGGCATTACAGTAGTGGCATTACAGTAGTGGCATTACAGTAGTGGCATTACAGTAGTGGTATTACAGTAGTGTTATTACAGTAGTGGCATTACAGTAGTGGTATTACAGTAGTGGCATTACAGTAGTGGCATTACAGTATTACAGTAGTGGCATTACAGTAGTGGCATTACAGTAGTGGTATTACAGTAGTGACATTAAGTAGTGGCATTAAGGGTAGTGGCATTACAGTAGTGTTATTACAGTATTGGCATTACAGTAGTGGCATTACAGTAGTGTTATTACAGTATTGGCATTACAGTAGTGGTATTACAGTAGTGGCATTACAGTAGTGGCATTACAGTAGTGGCATTACAGTAGTGTTATTACAGTAGTGGCATTACAGTATTACAGTATTACAGTAGTGGCATTACAGTATTACAGTAGTGGCATTACAGTAGTGGCATTACAGTAGTGGCATTACAGTAGTGATATTACAGTAGTGGCATTACAGTAGTGGCAGTACAGTATTACAGTAGTGTTATTACAGTAGTGGTATTACAGTAGTGGTATTACAGTAGTGGTATTACAGTAGTGGCATTACAGTAGTGATATTACAGTAGTGGCATTACAGTAGTGGCATTACAGTAGTGGCATTACAGTAGTAGTGGTATTATAGTATTGCAGTAGTGGCATTACAGTAGTAGTGGTATTACAGTAGTGGCATTACAGTAGTGGCATTACAGTATTACAGTATTACAGTAGTGGCATTACAGTATTACAGTAGTGGCATTACAGTAGTGGCATTGCAGTAGTGGCATTACAGTATTACAGTATTACAGTAGTGGCATTACAGTATTACAGTAGTGGCATTACAGTAGTGGCATTACAGTAGTGGTATTACAGTAGTGGCATTACAGTAGTGTTATTACAGTAGTGATATTACAGTAGTGGTATTACAGTAGTGGCATTACAGTAGTGGCATTACAGTAGTGGCATTACAGTATTAGAGTAGTGGTATTACAGTAGTGGTATTACAGTAGTGGCATTACAGTAGTGGCATTACAGTATTAGAGTAGTGGTATTACAGTAGTGGTATTACAGTAGTGGCATTACAGTAGTGGCATTACAGTAGTGGCATTACAGTAGTGATATTACAGTAGTGGCATTACAGTATTAGAGTAGTGGTATTACAGTAGTGGCATTACAGTAGTGGCATTACAGTAGTGGCATTACAGTAGTGTTATTACAGTAGTGATATTACAGTATTAGAGTAGTGGTATTACAGTAGTGGTATTACAGTAGTGTTATTACAGTAGTGGTATTACAGTAGTGGCATTACAGTAGTGGCATTACAGTATTACAGTAGTGGCATTACAGTAGTGTTATTACAGTAGTGGTATTACAGTAGTGGCATTACAGTAGTGGCATTACAGTAGTGGCATTACAGTATTAGAGTAGTGGCATTACAGTAGTGGCATTACAGTAGTGGCATTACAGTAGTGGCATTACAGTAGTGTTATTACAGTAGTGATATTACAGTATTAGAGTAGTGGTATTACAGTAGTGGTATTACAGTAGTGGTATTACAGTAGTGGCATTACAGTAGTGGCATTACAGTAGTGATATTACAGTAGTGGCATTACAGTATTAGAGTAGTGGTATTACAGTAGTGGCATTACAGTAGTGGCATTACAGTAGTGGCATTACAGTAGTGGCATTACAGTATTACAGTAGTGGCATTACAGTAGTGGCATTACAGTATTACAGTAGTGGCATTTCAGTAGTGGTATTACAGTAGTGGCATTACAGTAGTGGTATTACAGTAGAGGCATTACAGTATTAGAGTAGTGGTATTACAGTAGTGGCATTACAGTAGTGGCATTACAGTAGTGGCATTACAGTATTACAGTAGTGGTATTACAGTAGTGGCATTACAGTAGTGGTATTACAGTAGTGGCATTACAGTAGTGGCATTACAGTATTACAGTAGTGGTATTACAGTAGTGGCATTACAGTATTAGAGTAGTGGCATTACAGTAGTGGCATTACAGTAGTGGCATTACAGTAGTGGCATTACAGTATTACAGTAGTGGCTTTACAGTAGTGGCATTACAGTAGTGGCATTACAGTAGTGGCATTACAGTAGTGGCATTACAGTAGTGGCATTACAGTATTACAGTAGTGGTATTACAGTAGTGGCATTACAGTATTACAGTAGTGGCATTACAGTAGTGGCATTACAGTATTACAGTAGTGACATTACAGTAGTGGCATTACAGTATTACAGTAGTGGCATTACAGTAGTGGTATTACAGTAGTGGCATTACAGTAGTGGCATTACAGTAGTGGCATTACAGTAGTGGTATTACAGTAGTGGTATTACAGTAGTAGTATTACAGTAGGGGCATTACAGTAGCGGCATTACAGTAGCGGCATTACAGTAGTGGCATTACAGTAGTGGCATTACAGTAGTGGCATTACAGTAGTGGCATTACAGTATTACAGTAGTGGCATTACAGTAGTGGCATTACAATATTGGTATTACAGTAGTGTTATTACAGTAGTGTGATTACAATAGTGGTATTATAGTATTGGCATTACAGTAGTGTTATTACAGTAGTGGCATTACAGTAGTGGCATTACAGTATTACAGTAGTGGTATTACAGTAGTGTTTTACAGTAGTGGTATTACAGTAGTGGCATTACAGTAGTGGCATTACAGTAGTGGCATTACAGTATTACAGTAGTGGTATTACAGTAGTGTTTTACAGTAGTGGTATTACAGTAGTGGCATTACAGTAGTGGCATTACAGTAGTGGCATTACAGTAGTGGCATTACAGTAGTGGTTTTACAGTAGTGGTATTACAGTAGTGGCATTACAGTAGTGGCATTACAGTAGTGGCATTACAGTATTACAGTAGTGGCATTACAGTAGTGTTTTACAGTAGTGGTATTACAGTAGTGGCATTACAGTAGTGGCATTACAGTAGTGGCATTACAGTATTACAGTAGTGTTTTACAGTATTGGCATTACAGTAGTGTTATTACAGTAGTGGCATTACAGTAGTGGCATTACAGTAGTGGCATTACAGTAGTGTTTTACAGTAGTGGCATTACAGTAGTGGCATTACAGTAGTGGCATTACAGTAGTGGCATTACAGTAGTAGTATTACAGTAGTAGTATTACAGTAGTGGCATTACAGTAGTGGCATTACAGTAGTGGCATTACAGTATTACAGTAGTGTTTTACAGTATTGGCATTACAGTAGTGTTATTACAGTAGTGGTATTACAGTAGTGGCATTACAGTAGCGTTTTACAGTAGTGTTTTACAGTATTGGCATTACAGTATTACAGTAGTGGCATTACAGTAGTGGCATTACAGTATTACAGTAGTGTTTTACAGTATTGGTATTACAGTAGTGGTATTACAGTAGTGGCATTACAGTAGTAGTATTACAGTAGTGGCATTACAGTAGTGGCATTACAGTATTACAGTAGTGGCATTACAGTAGTGGCATTACAGTATTACAGTAGTGGCATTACAGTAGTGGCATTACAGTATTACAGTAGTGGCATTACAGTAGTGGCATTACAGTATTAGAGTAGTGGTATTACAGTAGTGGCATTACAGTATTAGAGTAGTGGTATTACAGTAGTGGTATTACAGTAGTGGCATTACAGTAGTGGCATTACAGTATTAGAGTAGTGGTATTACAGTAGTGGTATTATAGTATTACAGTAGGTGTATTACAGTAGTGGTATTATAGTAGTACAGTAGTAGTGGTATTATAAGTAGTGGTATTATAGTATTATAGTTGTGGTATTATTGTAGTGGTGGTATTATAGTAGTAGTGGTAGTACAGTAGTAGTGGTATTATGGGTAGTGGAATTATAGTTGTGGTATTATAGTAGTAGTGGTATTACAGTAGTACAGTAGTAGTGGTATTACAGTATTATAGTTGTGATATTATAGTAGTAGTGGTATTACAGTAGTGGTATTACAGTAGTAGTGGTATGACAGTATTATAGTAGTGGTATTACAGTAGTAGTGGTATTATAGTAGCGGTATTACAGTAGTAGTGGTATTACAGTATTATAGTAGTGGTATTACAATAGTAGTGGTATTACAGTATTATAGTAGTGGTATTAGTACCAGTAGTGGGATCTCTCCAACTTCCGGCGCCGACAGAGATGGCCGCCTCGCTTCGCGTTCCTAGGAAACTATGCAGTTTTTTGTTTTTTTACGTGTTATTTCTTACATTAGTACCCCAGGTCATCTTAGGTTTCATTACATACAGTCGAGAAGAACTACTGAATATAAGATCAGCGCCAACTCACCATCAGTACGACCAAGAATATGTTTTCCGCGACGCGGATCCGGTGTTCTGCCTTACAAACAGGACAACGGAATGGATCGCATGCAGCGACCCAAGAAAACGACTCCGAAAAAGAGGGAAACGTAGCGGTCTTCTGGTCAGACTCCGGACAAGGGCACATCGCGCACCACTCCCCAGCATTCTTCTTGCCAATGTCCAGTCTCTTGACAACAAGGTTGACGAAATCCGAGCAAGGGTAGCATTCCAGAGGGACATCAGAGACTGCAACGTTCTCTGCTTCACGGAAACATGGCTTACTGGGAAGACGCTATCCGGGGCGGTGCAGCCAACGGATTTCTCCACGCATCGCGCCGACAGAAACAAACATCTTTCTGGTAAGAAGAGCGGCGGGGGCGTATGCCTCATGACTAACGAGACATGGTGTGATGAAGGAAACATACAGGAACTCAAATCCTTCTGTTCACCTGATTTAGAATTCCTCACAATCAAATGTAGACCGCATTATCTTCCAAGAGAATTCTCTTCGATTATAATCACAGCCGTATATACCCCCCCCCCCCAAGCAGACACATCGATGGCTCTGAACTAACTTTATTTAACTCTTTGCAAACTGGAAACCATTTATCCGGAGGCTGCATTCATTGTAGCTGGGGATTTTAACAAAGCTAATCTGAAAACAAGACCCTAACCCTAACCCTAAATTTTATCAGCATATCGATTGCGCAACCAGGGGTGGTAAAACCTTGGATCATTGTTACTCTAACTTCCGCGACGCATATAAGGCCCTGCCCCGCCCCCCTTTCGGAAAAGCTGACCACGACTCCATTTTGTTGATCCCTGCCTACAGGCAGAAACTTAAACAAGAGGCTCCCATGCTGAGGTCTGTCCAACGCTGGTCAGACCAAGCTGACTCCACACTCCAAGACTGCTTCCATCACGTGGACTGGGACATGTTTCGTATTGCGTCATATAAAAATATTGACGAATACGCTGATTCGGTGTGCGAGTTCATTAGAACGTGCGTTGAAGATGTCGTTCCCATAGCAACGATAAAAACATTCCCTAACCAGAAACCGTGGATTGATGGCAGCATTCGCGTGAAACTGAAAGCGCGAACCACTGCTTTTAATCAGGGCAAGGTGTCTGGCAACATGACCGAATACAAACAATGCAGCTATTCCCTCCGCAAGGCTATTAAACAAGCTAAGCGTCAGTACAGAGACAAAGTAGAATCTCAATTCAACGGCTCAGACACAAGAGGCATGTGGCAGGGTCTACAGTCAATCACGGACTACAAGAAGAAACCCAGCCCAGTCACGGACCAGGATGTCTTGCTCCCAGGCAGACTAAATAACTTTTTTGCCCGCTTTGAGGACAATACAGTGCCACTGACACGGCCTGCAACGAAAACATGCGGTCTCTCCTTCACTGCAGCCGAGGTGAGTAAGACATTTAAACGTGTTAACCCTCGCAAGGTTGCAGGCCCAGACGGAATCCCCAGCCGCGCCCTCAGAGCATGCGCAGACCAGCTGGCCGGTGTGTTTACGGACATATTCAATCAATCCCTATACCAGTCTGCTGTTCCCACATGCTTCAAGAGGGCCACCATTGTTCCTGTTCCCAAGAAAGCTAAGGTAACTGAGCTAAACGACTACCGACCCGTAGCACTCACTTCCGTCATCATGAAGTGCTTTGAGAGACTAGTCAAGGACCATATCACCTCCACCCTACCTGACACCCTAGACCCACTCCAATTTGCTTACCGCCCAAATAGGTCCACAGACGATGCAATCTCAACCACACTGCCCTAACCCACCTGGACAAGAGGAATACCTATGTGAGAATGCTGTTCATCGACTACAGCTCGGCATTCAACACCATAGTACCCTCCAAGCTCGTCATCAAGCTCGAGACCCTGGGTCTCGACCGCCCTGTGCAACTGGGTACTGGACTTCCTGACGGGCCGCCCCCAGGTGGTGAGGGTAGGCAACAACATCTCCTCCCCCGCTGATCCTCAACACGGGGGCCCCACAGGTGCGTTCTGAGCCCTCTCCTGTACTCCCTGTTCACCCACGACTGCGTGGCCACGCACGCCTCAACTCAATCATCAAGTTTGCGGACGACACAACAGTGGTAGGCTTGATTACCAACAACGACGAGACGGCCTACAGGGAGGAGGTGAGGGCCCTCGGAGTGTGGTGTCAGGAAAATAACCTCACACTCAACGTCAACAAAACTAAGGAGATGATTGTGGACTTCAGGAAACAGCAGAGGGAACACCCCCTATCCACATCGATGGAACAGTAGTGGAGAGGGTAGCAAGTTTTAAGTTCCTCGGCATACACATCACAGACAAACTGAATTGGTCCACTCACACTGACAGCGTCGTGAAGAAGCGCAGCAGCGCCTCTTCAACCTCAGGAGGCTGAAGAAATTCGGCTTGTCACCAAAAGCACTCACAAACTTCTACAGATGCACAATCGAGAGCATCCTGGCGGGCTGTATCACCGCCTGGTACGGCAACTGCCCGCCCTCAACCGTAAGGCTCTCCAGAGGGTAGTGAGGTCTGCACAACGCATCACCGGGGGCTACTGCCCTCCAGGACACCTACACCACCCGATGTTACAGGAAGGCCATAAAGATCATCAAGGACATCAACCACCCGAACCACTGCCTGTTCACCCCGCTATCATCCAGAAGGCGAGGTCAGTACAGGTGCATCAAAGCTGGGACTGAGAGACTGAAAAACAGCTTCTATCTCAAGGCCATCAGACTGTTAAACAGCCACCATTGACTGGCTGCTGCCAACACACTGTCATTGACACTGACCCAACTCCAGCCACTTTAATAATGGGAATTGATGGGAAATGATGTAAATATATCACTAGCCACTTTAAACAATGCTACCTTATATAATGTTACTTACCCTACATTATTCATCTCATATGCATACGTATATACTGTACTCTACATCATCGACTGCATCCTTATGTAATACATGTATCACTAGCCACTTTAACTATGCCACTTTGTTTACTTTGTCTACATACTCATCTCATATGTATATACTGTACTCGATACCATCTACTGTATGCTGCTCTGTACCATCACTCATTCATATATCCTTATGTACATATTCTTTATCCCCTTACACTGTGTATAAGACAGTAGTTTTAGAATTGTTAGTTAGATTACTTGTTGGTTATCACTGCATTGTCGGAACTAGAAGCACAAGCATTTCGCTACACTCGCATTAACATCTGCTAACCATGTGTATGTGACAAATACAATTCGATTTGATTTGATTTGATTTACAGTAGTAGTGGTATTACAGTATTATAGTAGTGGTATTACAGTATTATAGTAGTGGTATTACAATAGTAGTGGTATTACAGTATTATAGTAGTGGTATTACAGTATTATAGTAGTGGTATTACAGTATTAGAGTAGTGGTATTACAGTATTAGAGTAGTGGTATTACAGTAGTAGTGGTATTACAGTATTATAGTAGTGGTATTACAGTATTATAGTAGTGATATTATAGTATTACAGTAGTAGTGGTATGACAGTAGTAGTGGCATTATAGTAGTGGTATTACAGTATTACAGTAGTAGTGGTATTACAGTGTTATAGTAGTGGTATTACAGTAGTAGTGGTATAATAGTAGTAGTGGTATTACAGTATTATAGTAGTGGTATTACAGTAGTGGTATTATAGTATTACAGTAGTAGTGGTATTATAGTATTATAGTAGTGGTATTATAGTATTGGTATTACAGTAGTAGTGGTATTATAGTAGCGGTATTACAGTAGTAGTGGTATTATGGTAGTGGTATTACAGTATTACAGTAGTGGTATTACAGTAGTAGTGGTATTACAGTATTATAGTAGTGGTATTACAGTATTATATTGGTAGTGGTATTACAGTATTATAGTAGTGGTATTACAGTAGTAGTAGTATTACAGTAGTGGTATTATAATACTATTGGTATTACAGTAGTAGTGGTATTACAGTAGTATTAGTGTTACAGTAGTAGTGGTATTACAGTAGTATTAGTGTTACAGTAGTAGTGGTATTACAATATTATAGTACTATTGGTATTACAGTAGTAGTGGTATTACAGTAGTAGTGGTATTACAGTAGTATTAGTGTTACAGTAGTAGTGGTATTACAGTAGTATTAGTGTTACAGTAGTAGTGGTATTACAGCAGTAGTGGTATTACAGTAGTAGTGGCATTATAGCAGTGGTATTACAGTATTACAGTAGTAGTGGTATTATAGTAGTGGTATTACAGTATTACAGTAGTAGTGGTATTATAGTAGTGGTATTACAGTAGTAGTGGCATTATAGCAGTGGTATTACAGTATTACAGTAGTAGTGGTATTATAGTAGTGGTATTACAGTATTACAGTAGTAGTGGTATTATAGTAGTGGAATTATAGTAGTACAGTAGTAGTGGTATTACAGTAGTAGTGGTATTACAGTAGTACAGTAGTAGTGGTATTACAGTAGTAGTGGTATTACAGTAGTACAGTAGTAGTGGTATTACAGTAGTAGTGGTATTACAGTAGTAGTGGCATTATAGTAGTGGTATTACAGTATTACAGTAGTAGTGGTATTACAGTAGTATTAGTGTTACAGTAGTAGTGGTATTATAGTAGTATTAGTGTTACAGTAGTAGTGGTATTATAGCATTACAGTAGTAATATTACAATGGTATTATAATATTAGTAGTGGTATTACAGTAGTACAGTAGTAGTGGTATTACAGTAGTAGTGGTATTATAGTGGTATTATAGAATTACAGTAGTAATATTACAGTAGTGGTATTACAGTAGTACAGTAGTAGTGGTATTACAGTAGTAGTGGTATGACAGTAGTAGTGGTATTACAGTAGTACAGTAGTAGTGGTATTACAGTAGTAGTGGTATTATAGTAGTACAGTAGTAGTGGTATTACAGTAGTACAGTAGTGGTATTACAGTAGTACAGTAGTAGTGGTATTACAGTAGTAGTGGAATTATAGTAGTACAGTAGTAGTGGTATTACAGTAGTACAGTAGTGGTATTATAGCATTACAGTAGTAATATTACAGTAGTGGTATTACAGTAGTACAGTAGTAGTGGTATTACAGTAGTACAGCAGTAGTGGTATTACAGTAGTACAGTAGTAGTGGTATTACAGTAGTAGTGGTATTATAGTAGTACAGTAGTAGTGGTATTACAGTAGCATTACAGTAGTAATATTACAGTAGTGGTATTATAGTAGTAGAGTAGTAGTGGTATTACAGTAGTAGTGGTATTACAGTAGTACAGTAGTGGTATTATAGCATTACAGTAGTAATATTACAGTAGTGGTATTATAGTAGTACAGTAGTAGTGGTATTACAGTAGTTGTGGAATTATAGTAGTACAGTAGTAGTGGTATTACAGTAGTACAGTAGTGGTATTATAATATTACAGTAGTAATATTACAGTAGTGGTATTATAGCATTACAGTAGTAATATTACAGTAGTGGTATTATAGCATTACAGTAGTAATATTACAGTAGTGGTATTATAGTAGTACAGTAGTAGTGGTATTACAGTAGTAGTGGTATTATAGTAGTACAGTAGTAGTGCTATTACAGTAGTAGTGGTATTATAGTAGTACAGTAGTAGTGGTATTACAGTAGTAGTGGTATTATAGTAGTACAGTAGTAGTGGTATTATAGTAGTACAGTAGTAGTGGTATTACAGTAGTAGTGGTATTATAGTAGTACAGTAGTAGTGGTATTACAGTAGTAGTGGTATTATAGTAGTACAGTAGTAGTGGTATTACAGTAGTGGTATTATAGCATTACAGTAGTAATATTACAGTAGTGCTATTATAGCATTACAGTAGTAATATTACAGTAGTGGTATTATAGCATTACAGTAGTAATATTACAGTAGTGGTATTATAGTAGTACAGTAGTAGTGGTATTACAGTAGTAGTGGTATTACAGTAGTACAGTAGTGGTATTATAGCATTACAGTAGTAATATTACAGTAGTGGTATTATAGTAGTACAGTAGTAGTGGTATTACAGTAGTAGTGGTATTACAGTAGTACAGTAGTGGTATTACAGTAGTACAGTAGTAGTGGTATTACAGTAGTAGTGGAATTATAGTAGTACAGTAGTAGTGGAATTACAGTAGTACAGTAGTGGTATTATAATATTACAGTAGTAATATTACAGTAGTGGTATTATAGCATTACAGTAGTAATATTACAGTAGTGGTATTATAGTAGTACAGTAGTAGTGGTATTACAGTAGTAGTGGTATTACAGTAGTACAGTAGTGGTATTACAGTAGTACAGTAGTAGTGGTATTACAGTAGTAGTGGAATTATAGTAGTACAGTAGTAGTGGTATTACAGTAGTACAGTAGTGGTATTATAATATTACAGTAGTAATATTACAGTAGTGGTATTATAGCATTACAGTAGTAATATTACAGTAGTGGTATTATAGCATTACAGTAGTGGTATTATAATATTACAGTAGTTTGTGACATTACCAGACCCTGCCTCCCCTCTCAACAGGAACAGGAAGAGGCCTCTATGGGCGGGGCTTCGGAAAGCTTCCAGCGATGACAGACCACGCCCCCCTGGCTCAGACACAGGGAAGCATGCAGACCTGACAAGCACAGATCACCATGTTACATTTCTATTCTGCTCTGATGTTTCCCTGAAATGCTTCTAGGAACATTGTGTATGTTATTGATTTGTTATTACACCATCTTACAGAGATACTTTACACACATCAACGTAGAATACACTACGTATTTATTGTGTATGTTATTGATTTGTTATTACACCATCTTACAGAGATACTTTACACACATCAACGTAGAATACACTACGTATGTATTGTGTATGTTATTGATTTGTTATTACACCATCTTACAGAGATACTTTACACACATCAACGTAGAATACACTATGTATGTATTGTGTATACAGTTGAACTCGGAAGTTTACATACACTTAGGTTGGATTTTCAAACTATAGTTTTGGCAAGTCGGTTAGGACATCTACTTGGTGCATGACACAAGTCATTTTTCCAACAATTGTTTACAGACAGATTAATTCACTGTATCACAATTCTAGTGGGTCAGAAGTTTACATACACTAAGTTGACTGTGCCTTTAAACAGCTTGGAAAATTCCAGACAATTACATGGTTTTAGAAGCTTCTGATTGACTCAGATTGTGTCAATTAGCCTATGAATGTACTTTGGTGTGAAAAGAGTACAAAAGTATCTATATCCACAGTAAAACGAGTCCTATATCGACATAACCTGAAAGGCCTGCTCAGCAAGGAAGAAGCCACTGCTACAAAACTGCCATAAAAAAGCCAGACTACGGTTTGCAACTGCACATGGGGAGAAAGATCGTACTTTTTGGAGAAATGTCCTCTGGTCTGATGAAACAAAAATAGAACTGTTTGGCCATAATGACCATCGTTATGTTTGGAGGAAAAAGGGGGAGGCTTGCAAGCCGAAGAACACCATCCCAACCGTGAAGCACGGGGGTGGCAGCATCATGTTGTGGGGCTGCTTTGCTGCAGGAGGGACTGGTGCACTTCACAAAATAGATGGCATCATGAGGCAGGAAAATTATGTGGATGTATTGAAGCAACATCTCAAGACATCAGTCAGGTAGATAAAGCTTGATCGGAAATCGGTCTTCCAAATGGACATTGACCCCAAGCATACTTCCAAAGTTGTGGCAAAATGGCTTAAGGACAACAAAGTCAAGGTATTGGAGTGGCCATCACAAAGCCCTGACCTCAATCCCAGAGAAGATTTGTGGGCGAGCAAGTTGGCCTACAAACCTGACTCAGTTACATCAGCTCTGTCAGGAGGAATGGGCCAAAATTCACCAAACTTACTGTGGGACGTTTGTGGAAGGCTACCCGAAACGTTTGACCCAAGTTAAACAATTTAAAGGCAACGCAACCAAATACTAATTGAGTGAATGTAAACTTCTGACCCACTGGGAATGTGATGAAAGAAATTAAAGCTGAAATACATAATTGTCTCTACTATTATTCTGACATTTCACATTCTTAAAATAAAGTGGTGATCCTAACTGACCTAAGACAGGGAATGTTTACTAGGATTAAATGTCAGGAATTGTGAAAAACTAAGTTAAAATTTATTTGGCTAAGGTGTATGTAAACTTCAGAGTTCAACTGTATAAGCATTCTATCTCTACGTGTGTGTGTGTGTGTGTGTGTGTGTACCTGAGCTGCAGGGTGAGAGCAGCAGTGAGACAGGGCAAGTCCAGTAGAGAGTGCAGCAGCTCAACTGCAGTCCCAGCTGTGACCAGAGAGGGCAGCACATCCACATAGTCAGATACCAGGCCTGGACTGTCCCACGCTAGGAACTACAACACATCACATAGTCAGATACCAGGCCTGGACTGTCCCACGCTAGGAACTACAACACATCACATAGTCAGATACCAGGCCTGGACTGTCCCACGCTAGGAACTACAACACATCACATAGTCAGATACCAGGCCTGGACTGTCCCACGCTAGGAACTACAACACATCACATAGTCAGATACCAGGCCTGGACTGTCCCACGCTAGGAACTACAACACATAGTCAGATACCAGGCCTGGACTGTCCCACGCTAGGAACTACAACACATAGTCAGATACCAGGCCTGGACTGTCCCACGCTAGGAACTACAACACATCACATAGTCAGATACCAGGCCTGGACTGTCCCACGCTAGGAACTACATCACATAGTCAGATACCAGGCCTGGACTGTCCCACGCTAGAAACTACAACACATAGTCAGATCCCAGGCCTGGACTGTCCCACGCTAGGAACTACAACACATAGTCAGATACCAGGCCTGGACTGTCCCACGCTAGAAACTACAACACATAGTCAGATACCTGGCCTGGACTGTCCCACGCTAGGAACTACAACACATCACATAGTCAGATACCAGGCCTGGACTGTCCCACGCTAGGAACTACAACACATAGTCAGATACCAGGCCTGGACTGTCCCACGCTAGGAACTACAACACATAGTCAGATACCAGGCCTGGACTGTCCCACGCTAGGAACTACAACACATCACATAGTCAGATACCAGGCCTGGACTGTCCCACGCTAGGAACTACAACACATCACATAGTCAGATACCAGGCCTGGACTGTCCCACGCTAGGAACTACATCACATCACATAGTCAGATACTAGGCCTGGACTGTCCCACGCTAGGAACTACAACACATAGTCAGATACCAGGCCTGGACTGTCCCACGCTAGGAACTACAACACATAGTCAGATACCAGGCCTGGACTGTCCCACGCTAGGAACTACAACACATCACATAGTCAGATACCAGGCCTGGACTGTCCCACGCTAGGAACTACAACACATAGTCAGATACCAGGCCTGGACTGTCCCACGCTAGGAACTACAACACATAGTCAGATACCAGGCCTGGACTGTCCCACGCTAGGAACTACAACACATAGTCAGATACCTGGCCTGGACTGTCCCACGCTAGGAACTACAACACATAGTCAGATACCAGGCCTGGACTGTCCCACGCTAGGAACTACAACACATAGTCAGATACCTGGCCTGGACTGTCCCACGCTAGGAACTACAACACATCACATAGTCAGATACCAGGCCTGGACTGTCCCACGCTAGGAACTACAACACATCACATAGTCATATACCAGGCCTGGACTGTCCCACGCTAGGAACTACATCACATCACATAGTCAGATACCAGGCCTGGACTGTCCCACGCTAGGAACTACATCACATCACATAGTCAGATACCAGGCCTGGACTGTCCCACGCTAGGAACTAATAACTACAAGAACCCGGCGTCAGATACCAGACTAGAACCCGGCGTGATGTGATGTGTGTTACCTTGAGCAGGCTAGGGAAGTAGTGTGTTACCTTGAGCAGGCTAGGGAAGTAGTGTGTTACCTTGAGCAGGCTAGGAAGTAGTGTGTTACCTTGAGCAGGCTAGGAAGTAGTGGGTTACCTTGAGCAGGCTAGGGAAGTAGTGTGTTACCTTGAGCAGGCTAGGGAAGTAGTGTGTGTTACATACAGAACTTGAGCAGGCTAGGGAGTAGTGTGTTACCTTGAGCAGGCTAGGGAAGTAGTGGGTTACCTTGAGCAGGCTAGGGAAGTAGTGTGTTACCTTGAGCAGGCTAGGGAAGTAGTGTGTTACCTTGAGCAGGCTAGGGAAGTAGTGTGTTACCTTGAGCAGGCTAGGGAAGTAGTGAGTTACCTTGAGCAGGCTAGGGAAGTAGTGTGTTACCTTGAGCAGGCTAGGAAGTAGTGTGTTACCTTGAGCAGGCTAGGGAAGTAGTGTGTTACCTTGAGCAGGCTAGGGAAATGGTGTGTGTAACCTTGAGCAGGCTAGGGAAGTAGTGTGTTACCTTGAGCAGGCTAGGGAAGTAGTGTGTTACCTTGAGCAGGCTAGGGAAAGGTGTGTGTAACCTTGAGCAGGCTAGGGAAGTAGTGTGTTACCTTGAGCAGGCTAGGGAAGTAGTGTGTTACCTTGAGCAGGCTAGGGAAGTAGTGTGTTACCTTGAGCAGGCTAGGGAAGTAGTGTGTTACCTTGAGCAGGCTAGGGAAGTAGTGTGTTACCTTGAGCAGGCTAGGGAAGTAGTGTGTTACCTTGAGCAGGCTAGGGAAGTAGTGTGTTACCTTGAGCAGGCTAGGGAAGTAGTGTGTTACCTTGAGCAGGCTAGGGAAGTAGTGTGTTACCTTGAGCAGGCTAGGGAAGTAGTGTGTTACCTTGAGCAGGCTAGGGAAGTAGTGTGTTACCTTGAGCAGGCTAGGGAAGTAGTGTGTACCTTGAGCAGGCTAGGAAAGGTGTTACCTTGAGCAGGCTAGGGAAGTAGTGTGTTACCTTGAGCAGGCTAGGGAAAAGTGTGTGTACCTTGAGCAGGCTAGGGAAGTAGTGTGTTACCTTGAGCAGGCTAGGGAAGTAGTGTGTTACCTTGAGCAGGCTAGGGAAATGGTGTGTGTAACCTTGAGCAGGCTAGGGAAGTAGTGTGTTACCTTGAGCAGGCTAGGGAAGTAGTGTGTTACCTTGAGCAGGCTAGGGAAAAGGTGTGTGTAACCTTGAGCAGGCTAGGGAAGTAGTGTGTTACCTTGAGCAGGCTAGGGAAGTAGTGTGTTACCTTGAGCAGGCTAGGGAAGTAGTGTGTTACCTTGAGCAGGCTAGGAAGTAGTGTGTTACCTTGAGCAGGCTAGGGAAGTAGTGTGTTACCTTGAGCAGGCTAGGGAAGTAGTGTGTTACCTTGAGCAGGCTAGGGAAGTAGTGTGTTACCTTGAGCAGGCTAGGGAAGTAGTGTGTTACCTTGAGCAGGCTAGGAAGTAGTGGGTTACCTTGAGCAGGCTAGGGAAGTAGTGTGTTACCTTGAGCAGGCTAGGGAAGTAGTGTGTGTTACCTTGAGCAGGCTAGGGAAGTAGTGGGTTACCTTGAGCAGGCTAGGGAAGTAGTGTGTTACCTTGAGCAGGCTAGGGAAGTAGTGTGTTACCTTGAGCAGGCTAGGGAAGTAGTGTGTTACCTTGAGCAGGCTAGGGAAGTAGTGTGTTACCTTGAGCAGGCTAGGGAAGTAGTGTGTTACCTTGAGCAGGCTAGGGAAGTAGTGTGTTACCTTGAGCAGGCTAGGGAAGTAGTGTGTTACCTTGAGCAGGCTAGGGAAGTAGTGTGTTACCTTGAGCAGGCTAGGGAAGTAGTGTGTTACCTTGAGCAGGCTAGGGAAGTAGTGTGTTACCTTGAGCAGGCTAGGGAAGTAGTGTGTTACCTTGAGCAGGCTAGGGAAGTAGTGTGTTACCTTGAGCAGGTTAGGGAAGTAGTGGGTTACCTTGAGCAGGCTAGGGAAGTAGTGGGTTACCTTGAGCAGGCTAGGGAAGTAGTGGGTTACCTTGAGCAGGCTAGGGAAGTAGTGGGTTACCTTGAGCAGGCTAGGGAAGTAGTGTGTTACCTTGAGCAGGCTAGGGAAGTAGTGTGTACAGTGGTACAGAGGAGTGGAGCTGCAGCTGATTGGCTCTGATGAAGGACAGCGTCTCGTGGGCCAGATAGGGGTCGTTGAAACACTCTGCTGGGAGAACACCAAACACACACCTCCACACACACTCACTGTCCACCGCTGC
Source organism: Oncorhynchus nerka (assembly GCF_034236695.1). NCBI lineage: Eukaryota > Metazoa > Chordata > Actinopteri > Salmoniformes > Salmonidae > Oncorhynchus > Oncorhynchus nerka. The sequence goes on from NW_027040464.1 coordinate 193,811, forward strand.
AGTCTCCCCTACACACACACACACACACACAAACACAGTAAGTACACACGAGCTCTATCCTCCACACGTGCACACACACACACACTAGCTCTATCCTCCACATGTGCACACACACACCTCCTCACCGTGGTTCAGGTAGAACTGAGCGATGGGCAGGAGGACTCTGCTGCAGGACAGGTCAGAGTTCAGACGGCCGAACAGTGACTTAACACACGGGAACGCACGATACACACACCCTGCGTCCTCCACACACACACCGTCCAGGATACGCACGGCCTCCACCAAGCACTGACACACACACACACACACACACACACACACACACACACACACACACGAGAGAGAGAGGACAGGGTTACTACAGCAGTATAACAGGTATAACAGGGTTACTACAGCAGTATGACAGGGTTACTACAGCAGTATGACAGGGTTACTACAGCAGTATGACAGGGTTACTACAGCAGTATGACAGGGTTACTACAGCAGTATGACAGGGTTACTACAGCAGTATGACAGGGTTACTACAGCAGTATGACATGGTTACTACAGCAGTATGACAGGGTTACTAGAGCAGTATAACAGGGTTACTACAGCAGTATAACAGGGTTACTACAGCAGTATGACAGGGTTACTACAGCAGTATGACAGGGTTACTACAGCAGTATGACAGGGTTAGTTACTACAGCAGTATGACAGGGTTACTACAGCAGTATGACAGGGTTACTACAGCAGTATGACAGGGTTACTACAGCAGTATGACAGGGTTACTACAGCAGTATGACAGGGTTACTACAGCAGTATAACAGGGTTACTACAGCAGTATGACAGGGTTACTACAGCAGTATGACAGGGTTACTACAGCAGTATAACAGGTATAACAGGGTTACTACAGCAGTATGACAGGGTTACTACAGCAGTATGACTGTGTGATTGTAGGGAACAGGGTCACTACAGCAATATAACAGGGTTACTACAGCAGTATGACAGGGTTACTACAGCAGTATGACAGGGTTACTACAGCAGTATGGCAGGGTTACTACAGCAGTATGACAGGGTTACTACAGCAGTATGACAGGGTTACTACAGCAGTATAACAGGGTTACTACAGCAGTATGACAGGGTTACTACAGCAGTATGACAGGGTTACTACAGCAGTATGACAGGGTTACTACAGCAGTATGACAGGGTTACTACAGCAGTATGACAGGGTTACTACAGCAGTATGATAGGGTTACTACAGCAGTATGACAGGGTTACTACAGCAGTATAACAGGGTTACTACAGCAGTATGACAGGGTTACTACAGCAGTATGACAGGGTTACTACAGCAGTATGACAGGTTACTACAGCAGTATGACAGGGTTACTACAGCAGTATGACAGGGTTACTACAGCAGTATGACTGTGTGATTGTAGGGGACAGGGTTACTACAGCAGTATGACAGGGTTACTACAGCAGTATGACAGGGTTACTACAGCAGTATGATAGGGTTACTACAGCAGTATAACTGTGTGTGATTGTAGGGGACAGGGTTACTACAGCAGTATGACAGGGTTACTACAGCAGTATGACAGGGTTACTACAGCAGTATAACAGGGTTACTACAGCAGTATGACAGGGTTACTACAGCAGTATGACAGGGTTACGACAGCAGTATAACAGGGTTACTACAGCAGTATGACAGGGTTACTACAGCAGTATGACAGGGTTACTACAGCAGTATGACAGGGTTACTACAGCAGTATGACTGTGTGATTGTAGGGGACAGGGTTACTACAGCAGTATGACAGGGTTACTACAGCAGTATGACAGGGTTACTACAGCAGTATGATAGGGTTACTACAGCAGTATAACTGTGTGTGATTGTAGGGGACAGGGTTACTACAGCAGTATAACAGGGTTACTACAGCAGTATGACAGGGTTACTACAGCAGTATGACAGGGTTACTACAGCAGTATGATAGGGTTACTACAGCAGTATAACTGTGTGTGATTGTAGGGGACAGGGTTACTACAGCAGTATAACTGGGTTACTACAGCAGTATAACTGTGTGTGATTGTAGGGGACAGGGTTACTACAGCAGTATAACTGTGTGTGATTGTAGGGGACAGGGTTACTACAGCAGTATGACAGGGTTACTACAGCAGTATGACAGGGTTACTACAGCAGTATGACAGGGTTACTACAGCAGTATGATAGGGTTACTACAGCAGTATAACTGTGTGTGATTGTAGGGGACAGGGTTACTACAGCAGTATGACAGGGTTACTACAGCAGTATGACAGGGTTACTACAGCAGTATGATAGGGTTACTACAGCAGTATAACTGTGTGTGATTGTAGGGGACAGGGTTACTACAGCAGTATGACAGGGTTACTACAGCAGTATGACAGGGTTACTACAGCAGTATGACAGGGTTACTACAGCAGTATGACAGGGTTACTACAGCAGTATAACTGTGTGTGATTGTAGGGGACAGGGTTACTACAGCAGTATAACTGGGTTACTACAGCAGTATAACTGTGTGTGATTGTAGGGGACAGGGTTACTACAGCAGTATAACTGTGTGTGATTGTAGGGGACAGGGTTACTACAGCAGTATAACTGTGTGTGATTGTAGGGGACAGGGTTACTACAGCAGTATAACTGTGTGTGATTGTAGGGGACAGGGTTACTACAGCAGTATGACAGGGTTACTACAGCAGTATAACTGTGTGTGATTGTAGGGGACAGGGTTACTACAGCAGTATAACTGTGTGATTGTAGGGGACAGGGTTACTACAGCAGTATAACTGTGTGATTGTAGGGGACAGGGTTACTACAGCAGTATAACTGTGTGATTGTAGGGGACAGGGTTACTACAGCAGTATGACAGGGTTACTACAGCAGTATAACTGTGTGTGATTGTAGGGGACAGGGTTACTACAGCAGTATAACTGTGTGTGATTGTAGGGGACAGGGTTACTACAGCAGTATAACTGTGTGTGATTGTAGGGGACAGGGTTACTACAGCAGTATGACAGGGTTACTACAGCAGTATGACAGGGTTACTACAGCAGTATAACTGTGTGTGATTGTAGGGGACAGGGTTACTACAGCAGTATGACAGGGTTACTACAGCAGTATAACTGTGTGTGATTGTAGGGGACAGGGTTACTACAGCAGTATAACTGTGTGTGATTGTAGGGGACAGGGTTACTACAGCAGTATAACTGTGTGTGATTGTAGGGGACAGGGTTACTACAGCAGTATAACTGTGTGTGATTGTAGGGGACAGGGTTACTACAGCAGTATAACTGTGTGTGATTGTAGGGGACAGGGTTACTACAGCAGTATAACTGTGTGTGATTGTAGGGGACAGGGTTACTACAGCAGTATGACTGTGTGTGATTGTAGGGGACAGGGTTACTACAGCAGTATGACAGGGTTACTACAGCAGTATAACAGGGTTACTACAGCAGTATAACTGTGTGTGATTGTAGGGGACAGGGTTACTACAGCAGTATAACTGTGTGTGATTGTAGGGGACAGGGTTACTACAGCAGTATAACTGTGTGTGATTGTAGGGGACAGGGTTACTACAGCAGTATAACTGTGTGTGATTGTAGGGGACAGGGTTACTACAGCAGTATGACAGGGTTACTACAGCAGTATAACTGTGTGTGATTGTAGGGGACAGGGTTACTACAGCAGTATAACTGGGTTACTACAGCAGTATAACTGTGTGTGATTGTAGGGGACAGGGTTACTACAGCAGTATAACTGTGTGTGATTGTAGGGGACAGGGTTACTACAGCAGTATAACTGTGTGATTGTAGGGGACAGGGTTACTACAGCAGTATGACAGGGTTACTACAGCAGTATGACTGTGTGTGATTGTAGGGGACAGGGTTACTACAGCAGTATGACAGGGTTACTACAGCAGTATAACTGGGTTACTACAGCAGTATAACTGGGTTACTACAGCAGTATAACTGTGTGTGATTGTAGGGGACAGGGTTACTACAGCAGTATGACAGGGTTACTACAGCAGTATAACTGTGTGTGATTGTAGGGGACAGGGTTACTACAGCAGTATAACTGTAAGTGATTGTAGGGGTTGTAGCTCACTGCTTTCTGTAGCTCTGTGTCTGTTCTCTTCAGCGCCTCTGAAACAGAAGAAAACAGTCTTTACTGTTCAACACTGGGTTAGGGGTTAACACAGGGTTAGGGGTTAACACTGGGTTAGGGGTTAACACTGGGTTAGGGGTTAACACTGGGTTAGGGGTTAACACTGGGTTAGGGGTTAACACTGGGTTAGGGGTTAACACAGGGTTAGGGTTAACACTGGGTTAGGGTTAACACTGGGTTAGGGGTTAACACTGGGTTAGGGGTTAACACTGGGTTAGGGGTTAACACAGGGTTAGGGGTTAACACAGGGTTAGGGGTTAACACAGGGTTAGGGGTTAACACAGGGTTAGGGTTAACACAGGGTTAGGGGTTAACACAGGGTTAGGGGTTAACACAGGGTTAGGGGTTAACACTGGGTTAGGGGTTAACACTGGGTTAGGGGTTAACACAGGGTTAGGGGTTAACACAGGGTTAGGGGTTAACACAGGGTTAGGGGTTAACACTGGGTTAGGGGTTAACACTGGGTTAGGGGTTAACACAGGGTTAGGGGTTAACACAGGGTTAGGGGTTAACACAGGGTTAGGGGTTAACACAGGGTTAGGGGTTAACACAGGGTTAGGGGTTAACACAGGATTTACAGATTCAACACTGGGACACTGGGATTTACAGATTCAACACAGGGACACTGGGATTTACAGATTCAACCCCCATGTAGGGGTTAGCGTCCATGCTGTAGTGTAGGGGTTAGGGTCCATGCTGTAGTGTAGGGGTTAGGGTCCATACTGTAGTGTAGGGGTTAGCGTCCATACTGTAGTGTAGGGGTTAGGGTCCATGCTGTAGTGTAGGGGTTAGGGTCCATACTGTAGTGTAGGGGTTAGGGTCCATACTGTAGTGTAGGGGTTAGGGTCCATACTGTAGTGTAGGGGTTAGGGTCCATACTGTAGTGTAGGGGTTAGGGTCCATGCTGTAGTGTAGGGGTTAGCGTCCATACTGTAGTGTAGGGGTTAGGGTCCATGCTGTAGTGTAGGGGTTAGGGTCCATACTGTAGTGTAGGGGTTAGGGTCCATACTGTAGTGTAGGGGTTAGGGTCCATACTGTAGTGTAGGGGTTAGGGTCCATACTGTAGTGTAGGGGTTAGGGTCCATACTGTAGTATAGGGGTTAGGGTCCATGCTGTAGTGTAGGGGTTAGGGTCCATACTGTAGTGTAGGGGTTAGGGTCCACACTGTAGTGTAGGGGTTAGGGTCCATGCTGTAGTGTAGGGGTTAGGGTCCATACTGTAGTGTAGGGGTTAGGGTCCATGCTGTAGTGTAGGGGTTAGGGTCCATACTGTAGTGTAGGGGTTAGCGTCCATACTGTAGTGTAGGGGTTAGGGTCCATGCTGTAGTGTAGGGGTTAGGGTCCATGCTGTAGTGTAGGGGTTAGCGTCCATGCTGTAGTGTAGGGGTTAGGGTCCATGCTGTAGTGTAGGGGTTAGGGTCCATGCTGTAGTGTAGGGGTTAGCGTCCATACTGTAGTGTAGGGGTTAGGGTCCATGCTGTAGTGTAGGGGTTAGCGTCCATACTGTAGTGTAGGGGTTAGGGTCCATACTGTAGTATAGGGGTTAGGGTCCATACTGTAGTGTAGGGGTTAGGGTCCATGCTGTAGTGTAGGGGTTAGGGTCCATGCTGTAGTGTAGGGGTTAGGGTCCATGCTGTAGTGTAGGGGTTAGGGTCCATACTGTAGTGTAGGGGTTAGCGTCCATACTGTAGTGTAGGGGTTAGGGTCCATGCTGTAGTGTAGGGGTTAGGGTCCATGCTGTAGTGTAGGGGTTAGGGTCCATGCTGTAGTGTAGGGGTTAGGGTCCATGCTGTAGTGTAGGGGTTAGGGTCCATACTGTAGTGTAGGGGTTAGCGTCCATACTGTAGTGTAGGGGTTAGGGTCCATGCTGTAGTGTAGGGGTTAGGGTCCATACTGTAGTGTAGGGGTTAGGGTCCATACTGTAGTGTAGGGGTTAGGGTCCATACTGTAGTGTAGGGGTTAGGGTCCATACTGTAGTGTAGGGGTTAGGGTCCATACTGTAGTGTAGGGGTTAGGGTCCATGCTGTAGTGTAGGGGTTAGGGTCCATGCTGTAGTGTAGGGGTTAGGGTCCATACTGTAGTGTAGGGGTTAGGGTCCATACTGTACTGTAGGGGTTAGGGTCCATGCTGTAGTGTAGGGGTTAGGGTCCATGCTGTAGTGTAGGGGTTAGGGTCCATGCTGTAGTGTAGGGGTTAGGGTCCATACTGTAGTATAGGGGTTAGGGTCCATGCTGTAGTGTAGGGGTTAGGGTCCAGACTGTAGTGTAGGGGTTAGGGTCCATGCTGTAGTGTAGGGGTTAGGGTCCATGCTGTAGTGTAGGGGTTAGGGTCCAGACTGTAGTGTAGGGGTTAGGGTCCATGCTGTAGTGTAGGGGTTAGGGTCCATGCTGTAGTGTAGGGGTTAGGGTCCATGCTGTAGTGTAGGGGTTAGGGTCCATGCTGTAGTGTAGGGGTTAGGGTCCATGCTGTAGTGTAGGGGTTAGGGTCCATACTGTAGTGTAGGGGTTAGGGTCCATACTGTAGTGTAGGGGTTAGGGTCCATACTGTAGTGTAGGGGTAGGGTCCATGCTGTAGTGTAGGGGTTAGGGTCCATACTGTAGTGTAGGGGTTAGGGTCCATACTGTAGTGTAGGGGTTAGGGTCCATACTGTAGTGTAGGGGTTAGGGTCCATACTGTAGTGTAGGGGTTAGGGTCCACACTGTAGTGTAGGGGTTAGGGTCCATACTGTAGTGTAGGGGTTAGGGTCCATACTGTAGTGTAGGGGTTAGGGTCCATGCTGTAGTGTAGGGGATAGGGTCCATGCTGTAGTGTAGGGGTTAGGGTCCATGCTGTAGTGTAGGGGTTAGGGTCCATGCTGTAGTGTAGGGGTTAGGGTCCATACTGTAGTGTAGGGGTTAGGGTCCATACTGTAGTGTAGGGGTTAGCGTCCATACTGTAGTGTAGGGGTTAGGGTCCATGCTGTAGTGTAGGGGTTAGCGTCCATACTGTAGTGTAGGGGTTAGGGTCCACGCTGTAGTGTAGGGGTTAGCGTCCACACTGTAGTGTAGGGGTTAGGGTCCATGCTGTAGTGTAGGGGTTAGCGTCCATACTGTAGTGTAGGGGTTAGGGTCCATGCTGTAGTGTAGGGGTTAGCGTCCATACTGTAGTGTAGGGGTTAGGGTCCACGCTGTAGTGTAGGGGTTAGGGTCCATACTGTAGTGTAGGGGTTAGGGTCCATGCTGTAGTGTAGGGGTTAGGGTCCATACTGTAGTGTAGGGGTTAGGGTCCATGCTGTAGTGTAGGGGTTAGGGTCCATGCTGTAGTGTAGGGGTTAGGGTCCATACTGTAGTGTAGGGGTTAGGGTCCATACTGTAGTGTAGGGGTTAGGGTCCATGCTGTAGTGTAGGGGTTAGGGTCCATGCTGTAGTGTAGGGGTTAGGGTCCATGCTGTAGTGTAGGGGTTAGGGTCCATACTGTAGTGTAGGGGTTAGGGTCCATGCTGTAGTGTAGGGGTTAGGGTCCATGCTGTAGTGTAGGGGTTAGGGTCCATACTGTAGTGTAGGGGTTAGGGTCCATACTGTAGTGTAGGGGGTAGGGTCCATGCTGTAGTGTAGGGGTTAGGGTCCATGCTGTAGTGTAGGGGTTAGGGTCCATGCTGTAGTGTAGGGGTTAGGGTCCATGCTGTAGTGTAGGGGTTAGGGTCCATGCTGTAGTGTAGGGGTTAGGGTCCATGCTGTAGTGTAGGGGTTAGGGTCCATGCTGTAGTGTAGGGGTTAGGGTCCATACTGTAGTGTAGGGGTTAGCGTCCATACTGTAGTGTAGGGGTTAGGGTCCATGCTGTAGTGTAGGGGTTAGGGTCCATGCTGTAGTGTAGGGGTTAGGGTCCATACTGTAGTGTAGGGGTTAGGGTCCATACTGTAGTGTAGGGGTTAGGGTCCATACTGTAGTGTAGGGGTTAGGGTCCATACTGTAGTGTAGGGGTTAGGGTCCATGCTGTAGTGTAGGGGTTAGGGTCCATGCTGTAGTGTAGGGGTTAGGGTCCATACTGTAGTGTAGGGGTTAGGGTCCATACTGTACTGTAGGGGTTAGGGTCCATGCTGTAGTGTAGGGGTTAGGGTCCATGCTGTAGTGTAGGGGTTAGGGTCCATGCTGTAGTGTAGGGGTTAGGGTCCATACTGTAGTATAGGGGTTAGGGTCCATGCTGTAGTGTAGGGGTTAGGGTCCAGACTGTAGTGTAGGGGTTAGGGTCCATGCTGTAGTGTAGGGGTTAGGGTCCATGCTGTAGTGTAGGGGTTAGGGTCCATGCTGTAGTGTAGGGGTTAGGGTCCATGCTGTAGTGTAGGGGTTAGGGTCCATGCTGTAGTGTAGGGGTTAGGGTCCATGCTGTAGTGTAGGGGTTAGGGTCCATGCTGTAGTGTAGGGGTTAGGGTCCATGCTGTAGTGTAGGGGTTAGGGTCCATACTGTAGTGTAGGGGTTAGGGTCCATACTGTAGTGTAGGGGTTAGGGTCCATGCTGTAGTGTAGGGGTTAGGGTCCATACTGTAGTGTAGGGGGTAGGGTCCATGCTGTAGTGTAGGGGTTAGGGTCCATACTGTAGTGTAGGGGTTAGGGTCCATACTGTAGTGTAGGGGTTAGGGTCCATACTGTAGTGTAGGGGTTAGGGTCCATACTGTAGTGTAGGGGTTAGGGTCCACGCTGTAGTGTAGGGGTTATGGTCCACGCTGTAGTGTAGGGGTTATGGTCCACGCTGTAGTGTAGGGGTTAGGGTCCACGCTGTAGTGTAGGGGTTAGGGTCCACGCTGTAGTGTAGGGGTTAGGGTCCATACTGTAGTGTAGGGGTTAGCGTCCATACTGTAGTGTAGGGGTTAGGGTCCATGCTGTAGTGTAGGGGTTAGGGTCCATACTGTAGTATAGGGGTTAGGGTCCATGCTGTAGTGTAGGGGTTAGGGTCCATGCTGTAGTGTAGGGGTTAGGGTCCATGCTGTAGTGTAGGGGTTAGGGTCCATGCTGTAGTGTAGGGGTTAGGGTCCATGCTGTAGTGTAGGGGTTAGGGTCCATACTGTAGTATAGGGGTTAGGGTCCATACTGTAGTGTAGGGGTTAGGGTCCATACTGTAGTGTAGGGGTTAGGGTCCATGCTGTAGTGTAGGGGTTAGGGTCCATGCTGTAGTGTAGGGGTTAGGGTCCATGCTGTAGTGTAGGGGTTAGGGTCCATGCTGTAGTGTAGGGGTTAGGGTCCATGCTGTAGTGTAGGGGTTAGGGTCCATGCTGTAGTGTAGGGGTTAGGGTCCATACTGTAGTGTAGGGGTTAGGGTCCATACTGTAGTGTAGGGGTTAGGGTCCATACTGTAGTGTAGGGGTTAGGGTCCATACTGTAGTGTAGGGGTTAGGGTCCATACTGTAGTGTAGGGGGTAGGGTCCATGCTGTAGTGTAGGGGTTAGGGTCCATGCTGTAGTGTAGGGGTTAGGGTCCATACTGTAGTATAGGGGTTAGGGTCCATACTGTAGTGTAGGGGTTAGGGTCCATACTGTAGTGTAGGGGTTAGGGTCCATACTGTAGTGTAGGGTTAGGGTCCATACTGTAGTATAGGGGTTAGGGTCCATGCTGTAGTGTAGGGGTTAGGGTCCATACTGTAGTATAGGGGTTAGGGTCCATACTGTAGTGTAGGGGTTAGGGTCCATACTGTAGTGTAGGGGTTAGGGTCCATACTGTAGTGTAGGGGTTAGGGTCCCTGCTGTAGTGTAGGGGTTAGGGTCCATGCTGTAGTGTAGGGGTTAGGGTCCATACTGTAGTATAGGGGTTAGGGTGTAGGGTACATACTGCGGCCACTCTGTTCTATGGGTGTAGGGTACATATTGCGGTCACTCTGTTCTATGAGGCAGTAGTGTAGGGGTTAGGGTGTAGGGTATATATTGGGTCACTCTGTTCTTTGAGGCAGTAGTGTAGGGGTTAGGGTGTAGGGTACATACTGTAGCCACTCTGTTCTATGGGTGTAGGGTACATACTGCGGTCACTCTGTTCTATGAGGCAGTAGTGTAGGGGTTAGGGTCCATACAGTAGTGTAGGGGGTAGGGTACATACTGCGGTCACTCTGTTCTATGAGGCAGTAGTGTAGGGGTTAGGGTGTAGGGTACATACTGCGGCCACTCTGTTCTATGGGTGTAGGGTACATACTGCGGTCACACTGTTCTATGAGGCCGTAGTGTAGGGTTAGGGTGTAGGGTACATACTGCGGTCACTCTGTTCTATGAGGCAGTAGTGTAGGGGTTAGGGTGTAGGGTACATACTGCGGTCACTCTATTCTATGAGGCAGTAGTGTAGGGGTTAGGGTGTAGGGTACATACTGCGGCCACTCTGTTCTATGAGGCAGTAGTGTAGGGGTTAGGGTGTAGGGTACATACTGCGGCCACTCTGTTCTATGAGGCAGTAGTGTAGGGGTTAGGGTGTAGGGTACATACTGCGGTCACTCTGTTCTATGAGGCAGTAGTGTAGGGATTAGGGTGTAGGGTACATACTGTCACTCTGTTCTATGGGTGTAGGGTACATACTGCTCACTCTGTTCTAAGAGGCAGTAGTGTAGGGGTTAGGGTCCATACAGTAGTGTAGGGGGTAGGGTACATACTGCGGTCACTCTGTTCTATGAGGCAGTAGTGTAGGGGTTAGGGTGTAGGGTACATACTGCGGCCACTCTGTTCTATGAGGCAGTAGTGTAGGGGTTAGGGTGTAGGGTACATACTGCGGCCACTCTGTTCTTTGAGGCAGTAGTGTAGGGGTTAGGGTGTAGGGTACATACTGCGGTCACTCTGTTCTTTGAGGCAGTAGTGTAGGGGTTAGGGTGTAGGGTACATACTGCGGCCACTCTGTTCTTTGAGGCAGTAGTGTAGGGGTTAGGGTCCATACTGTAGTGTAGGGGTTAGCGTCCATACTGTAGTGTAGGGGTTAGGGTCCATGCTGTAGTGTAGGGGTTAGGGTCCATACTGTAGTATAGGGGTTAGGGTCCATGCTGTAGTGTAGGGGTTAGGGTCCATGCTGTAGTGTAGGGGTTAGGGTCCATGCTGTAGTGTAGGGGTTAGGGTCCATGCTGTAGTGTAGGGGTTAGGGTCCATGCTGTAGTGTAGGGGTTAGGGTCCATACTGTAGTATAGGGGTTAGGGTCCATACTGTAGTGTAGGGGTTAGGGTCCATACTGTAGTGTAGGGGTTAGGGTCCATGCTGTAGTGTAGGGGTTAGGGTCCATGCTGTAGTGTAGGGGTTAGGGTCCATGCTGTAGTGTAGGGGTTAGGGTCCATGCTGTAGTGTAGGGGTTAGGGTCCATGCTGTAGTGTAGGGGTTAGGGTCCATGCTGTAGTGTAGGGGTTAGGGTCCATACTGTAGTGTAGGGGTTAGGGTCCATACTGTAGTGTAGGGGTTAGGGTCCATACTGTAGTGTAGGGGTTAGGGTCCATACTGTAGTGTAGGGGTTAGGGTCCATACTGTAGTGTAGGGGGTAGGGTCCATGCTGTAGTGTAGGGGTTAGGGTCCATGCTGTAGTGTAGGGGTTAGGGTCCATACTGTTATAGGGGTTAGGGTCCATACTGTAGTGTAGGGGTTAGGGTCCATACTGTAGTGTAGGGGTTAGGGTCCATACTGTAGTGTAGGGTTAGGGTCCATACTGTAGTATAGGGGTTAGGGTCCATGCTGTAGTGTAGGGGTTAGGGTCCATACTGTAGTATAGGGGTTAGGGTCCATACTGTAGTGTAGGGGTTAGGGTCCATACTGTAGTGTAGGGGTTAGGGTCCATACTGTAGTGTAGGGGTTAGGGTCCCTGCTGTAGTGTAGGGGTTAGGGTCCATGCTGTAGTGTAGGGGTTAGGGTCCATACTGTAGTATAGGGGTTAGGGTGTAGGGTACATACTGCGGCCACTCTGTTCTATGGGTGTAGGGTACATATTGCGGTCACTCTGTTCTATGAGGCAGTAGTGTAGGGGTTAGGGTGTAGGGTATATATTGGGGTCACTCTGTTCTTTGAGGCAGTAGTGTAGGGGTTAGGGTGTAGGGTACATACTGCGGCCACTCTGTTCTATGGGTGTAGGGTACATACTGCGGTCACTCTGTTCTATGAGGCAGTAGTGTAGGGGTTAGGGTCCATACAGTAGTGTAGGGGGTAGGGTACATACTGCGGTCACTCTGTTCTATGAGGCAGTAGTGTAGGGGTTAGGGTGTAGGGTACATACTGCGGCCACTCTGTTCTATGGGTGTAGGGTACATACTGCGGTCACACTGTTCTATGAGGCCGTAGTGTAGGGGTTAGGGTGTAGGGTACATACTGCGGTCACTCTGTTCTATGAGGCAGTAGTGTAGGGGTTAGGGTGTAGGGTACATACTGCGGTCACTCTATTCTATGAGGCAGTAGTGTAGGGGTTAGGGTGTAGGGTACATACTGCGGCCACTCTGTTCTATGAGGCAGTAGTGTAGGGGTTAGGGTGTAGGGTACATACTGCGGCCACTCTGTTCTATGAGGCAGTAGTGTAGGGGTTAGGGTGTAGGGTACATACTGCGGTCACTCTGTTCTATGAGGCAGTAGTGTAGGGATTAGGGTGTAGGGTACATACTGCGGTCACTCTGTTCTATGGGTGTAGGGTACATACTGCGGTCACTCTGTTCTAAGAGGCAGTAGTGTAGGGGTTAGGGTCCATACAGTAGTGTAGGGGGTAGGGTACATACTGCGGTCACTCTGTTCTATGAGGCAGTAGTGTAGGGGTTAGGGTGTAGGGTACATACTGCGGCCACTCTGTTCTATGAGGCAGTAGTGTAGGGGTTAGGGTGTAGGGTACATACTGCGGCCACTCTGTTCTTTGAGGCAGTAGTGTAGGGGTTAGGGTGTAGGGTACATACTGCGGTCACTCTGTTCTTTGAGGCAGTAGTGTAGGGGTTAGGGTGTAGGGTACATACTGCGGCCACTCTGTTCTTTGAGGCAGTAGTGTAGGGGTTAGGGTGTAGGGTACATACTGCGGTCACTCTGTTCTATGAGGCAGTAGTGTAGGGGTTAGGGTGTAGGGTACATACTGCGGTCACTCTGTTCTATGGGTGTAGGGTACATACTGCGGCCACTCTGTTCTATGAGGCAGTAGTGTAGGGGTTAGGGTGTAGGGTACATACTGCGGCCACTCTGTTCTATGAGGCAGTAGTGTAGGGGTTAGGGTGTAGGGTACATACTGCGGTCACTCTGTTCTTTGAGGCAGTAGTGTAGTGGTTAGGGTGTAGGGTACATACTGCGGTCACTCTGTTCTATGAGGCAGTAGTGTAGGGGTTAGGGTGTAGGGTACATACTGCGGCCACTCTGTTCTTTGAGGCAGTAGTGTAGGGGTTAGGGTGTAGGGTACATACTGCGGTCACTCTGTTCTTTGAGGCAGTAGTGTAGGGGTTAGGGTGTAGGGTACATACTGCGGTCACTCTGTTCTATGAGGCAGTAGTGTAGGGGTTAGGGTGTAGGGTACATACTGCGGTCACTCTGTTCTATGAGGCAGTAGTGTAAGGGTTAGGGTGTAGGGTACATACTGCGGTCACTCTGTTCTATGAGGCAGTAGTGTAGGGGTTAGGGTGTAGGGTACATACTGCGGTCACTCTGTTCTTTGAGGCAGTAGTGTAGGGGTTAGGGTGTAGGGTACATACTGCGGCCACTCTGTTCTATGAGGCAGTAGTGTAGGGGTTAGGGTGTAGGGTACATACTGCGGTCACTCTGTTCTATGAGGCAGTAGTGTAGGGGTTAGGGTGTAGGGTACATACTGCGGTCACTCTGTTCTATGAGGCGTTGGCAGTACTGGAAACTCTTCTCTCTCAGACGTTCTTTAGGCGGAAGGAGTCTGCTGGAGGACGACGTGGCTGATACCATGGAAACCAATGAGCCGTCCACCTCCGACCTGTCATCTGGGGCCACAGAGGGGTCAAGGGTTAGAGGTCAGGGGTGGACTAACCAGTTAAAGCAACACACTGTAAAATGAGCTTAACACCAATGGAACAGATCCATGACATGTTTACATGTAGTAGTCAGCCAGTACAGTCAGCCAGTACAGTACAGTCAGTAGTCAGTCAGCCAGTACAGTCAGCCAGTAGTCAGCCAGTACAGTCAGTCAGTCAGTACAGTCAGCCAGTAGTCAGCCAGTACAGTCAGTCAGTACAGTCAGCCAGTACAGTCAGTCAGTACAGTACAGCCAGCCAGTACAGTCAGCCAGTACAGTCAGCCAGTACAGTCAGTCAGTACAGTACAGCCAGCCAGTAAGTACAGTCAGCCAGTACAGTCAGCCAGTACAGTCAGCCAGTACAGTCAGTCAGTAGTCAGCCAGTACAGTCAGCCAGCCAGTACAGTCAGCCAGTACAGTCAGCCAGTACAGTCAGTCAGTAAGTAGTCAGCCAGTACAGTCAGCCAGTACAGTCAGCCAGTACAGTCAGCCAGTACAGTCAGTCAGTCAGTACAGTCAGCCAGCCAGTACAGTCAGCCAGTACAGTCAGCCAGTACAGTCAGCCAGTACAGTCAGCCAGTACAGTCAGCCAGTACAGTCAGTCAGTCAGTACAGTCAGCCAGCCAGTACAGTCAGCCAGTACAGTCAGCCAGTACAGTCAGCCAGTACAGTCAGCCAGTCAGTACAGTCAGCCAGCCAGTACAGTCAGCCAGTACAGTCAGCCAGCCAGTACAGTCAGCCAGTACAGTCAGCCAGTACAGTCAGCCAGCCAGTACAGTCAGCCAGCCAGTACAGTCAGTCAGCCAGTACAGTCAGCCAGTAGTCAGCCAGTACAGTCAGCCAGTACAGTCAGCCAGTACAGTACAGTCAGCCAGTACAGTCAGCCAGCCAGTACAGTCAGCCAGCCAGTACAGTCAGCCAGCCAGTACAGTCAGCCAGTACAGTACAGTCAGCCAGTACAGTCAGCCAGTACAGTCAGCCAGCCAGTACAGTCAGCCAGTACAGTCAGCCAGTACAGTCAGCCAGCCAGTACAGTCAGCCAGTACAGTCAGCCAGCCAGTACAGTCAGCCAGTTAGTATAGTCAGTCAGTCAGTACAGTCAGCCAGCCAGTACAGTCAGTCAGTCAGTACAGTCAGTCAGTCAGTACAGTCAGCCAGCCAGTACAGTCAGCCAGTACAGTCAGCACAGTCAGCCAGTACAGTCAGCCAGTACAGCCAGCCAGTACAGTCAGCCAGTCAGTAAGCCAGTCAGTCAGCCCCCCAATGGTGGAACAAACTCCCTCACGACGCCAGGACAGCGGAGTCAATCACCACCTTCCGGAGACACCTGAAACCCCACCTCTTTAAGGAATACCTAGGATAGGATAAAGTAATCCTTCTCCCCCCCCCTTAAAAGACCTAGATGCACTATTGTAAAGTGGCTGTTCCACTGGATGTCATAAGGTGAAAGCACCAATTTGTAAGTCGCTCTGGATAAGAGCGTCTGCTAAATGACTTAAATGTAATGTAAATGTAAATGATGTCAGCCAGTACAGTCAGCCAGTACAGTCAGCCAGTACAATCAGCCAGTACAGTCAGTCAGTCAGTACAGTCAGCCAGCCAGTACAGTCAGCCAGCCAGTACAGTCAGCCAGTACAGTCAGCCAGTACAGTCAGTCAGTCAGTACAGTCAGCCAGCCAGTACAGTCAGCCAGTACAGTCGTCAGTCAGCCAGTACAGTCAGCCAGTACAGTCAGCCAGTACAGTCAGCCAGTACAGTCAGCCAGCCAGTACAGTCAGCCAGTACAGTCAGCCAGTACAGACAGTCAGTACAGTCAGCCAGTACAGACAGTCAGCCAGTACAGTCAGCCAGTACAGTCAGCCAGTACAGTCAGCCAGTACAGTCAGCCAGCACAGTCAGCCAGTCAGTAGTCAGTCAGCCAGCAGTCAGCCAGTACAGTCAGCCAGTACAGTCAGCCAGTACAGTCAGCCAGCCAGTACAGTCAGCCAGTACAGTCAGCCAGTACAGTCAGCCAGCCAGTACAGTCAGCCAGTACAGTCAGCCAGCCAGTACAGTCAGCCAGTACAGTCAGCCAGCCAGTACAGTCAGCCAGTACAGTCAGCCAGCCAGTACAGTCAGCCAGCCAGTACAGTCAGCCAGTAGTCAGCCAGCCAGTACAGTCAGCCAGCCAGTACAGTCAGCCAGTACAGTCAGCCAGTACAGCCAGCCAGTACAGTCAGCCAGTACAGTCAGCCAGTACAGCCAGCCAGTACAGTCAGCCAGTACAGCCAGCCAGTATAGTCAGCCAGTACAGCCAGCCAGTAGTCAGCCAGCCAGTACAGCCAGCCAGTACAGTCAGCCAGTACAGTCAGCCAGTACAGTCAGCCAGTACAGCCAGCCAGTACAGTCAGCCAGTACAGCCAGCCAGTATAGTCAGCCAGTACAGCCAGCCAGTAGTCAGCCAGCCAGTACAGTCAGCCAGCCAGTACAGTCAGCCAGTACAGTCAGCCAGCCAGTACAGTCAGCCAGTACAGTCAGCCAGCCAGTACAGTCAGCCAGTACAGTCAGCCAGCCAGTACAGTCAGCCAGCCAGTACAGTCAGCCAGCCAGTACAGTCAGCCAGTACAGTCAGCCAGTACAGTCAGCCAGCCAGTACAGTCAGCCAGTACAGCCAGCCAGTACAGTCAGCCAGTACAGCCAGCCAGTACAGTCAGCCAGTACAGCCAGCCAGTACAGTCAGCCAGTACAGCCAGCCAGTATAGTCAGCCAGTACAGCCAGCCAGTAGTCAGCCAGCCAGTACAGTCAGCCAGCCAGTACAGTCAGCCAGTAGTCAGCCAGTACAGTCAGCTAGTACAGCCAGCCAGTACAGTCAGCCAGTACAGTCAGCCAGTACAGTCAGTCAGTCAGCCAGCACACAGTCAGCCAGCCAGGAAACAGTCAGCCAGCATGTGAGTCAGTCAGCTAGCCAGCCAGCTAATCAGTCTGCCAATCAGTCAGCTAGACAGTCAGTACAGTCAGTCAGTCAGCCAGCACACAGTCAGCCAGCCAGCCAGGAAACAGTCAGCCAGCATGTGAGTCAGTCAGCTAGCCAGCCAGCTAATCAGTCTGCCAATCAGTCAGCTAGACAGTCAGTACAGTCAGTCAGTCAACCAGCACACAGTCAGCCAGCCAGCCAGGAAACAGTCAACCAGCATGTGAGTCAGTCAGCTAGCCAGCCAGCTAATCAGTCTGCCAATCAGTCAGCTAGCCAGCCAGCCAGTCAGCTAGCCAGCCAGCCAATCAGTCAGCTAGACAGCCAGTACAGTCAGTCAGTCAGCTAGCCAATCAGTCAGCTAGACACCTTACCATGGAAGAAAGAGAGACTGAGCTGGCAGACCAGAGGTACAACCTAATATAACCCCCCCCACACACACACACACACACACACACACCTGCGTCTGTGCTGTTGGTACAACCTAATATAACCCCCATTCACATCTCAATGGAACCCCCCCCCACACACACCTGCGTCTGTGCTGTTGGTACAACCTAATATAACCCCCATTCACATCTCAATGGAACCTCCCCCACACACACCTGCGTCTGTGCTGTTGGTACAACCTAATATAACCCCCATTCACATCTCAATGGAACCTCCCCCCACACACCTGCGTCTGTGCTGTTGTTGCCATCCGTTACATTGTGGTATGTGATCAGCCAATGGCGTAGCAGAGAGAAACTGTAGAGGTTCATCCATTGGTCGTCTGAGAAGGCTTGGCTGACACACAGCACTGTGAAGAAATCACCACACACACAGCCGTCCAGCTCCACCACTGGCCCCGGCTACACACACACACACACACACACACACCACACACACACACACACACACACACACACACACACACACACACACACAATTTAGAAAAGACATTCAGAACATCCAGATGTTTCATTACAGTTCTGCATGTAAACATATGCAGTGATTTGATTGGTTTATTAGAGGTCACCTGACGTATTCGAGGGCCAGTGAAAAACCCTCCTGAGGAAGCCACACCTCCCTGCTGAACACTGGCGTAGCGCAGCCAATCGACAAGCCTCTTACTGAGCAGGGTCACATGATCTACACACACACACACACACACACACACACACACACACACACACACACACACTTTAGTCAGTTAGCAGACGTTCTTATCCAGAGAGACTTAGTTACATTAACATGTTAAGACAACCACATATCACAGTAGTTAGTATATTCAGATAGCTAGGTGGACAACCACATATCACAGTAGTTAGTATATTCAGATAGCTAGGTGGGACAACCACATATCACAGTAGTTAGTATATTCAGATAGCTAGGTGGACAACCACATATCACAGTAGTTAGTATATTCAGATAGCTAGGTGGGACAACCACATATCACAGTATATTCAGATAGCTAGGTGGACAACCACATATCACAGTAGTTAGTATATTCAGATAGCTAGGTGGACAACCACATATCACAGTATATTCAGATAGCTAGGTGGACAACCACATATCACAGTAGTTAGTATATTCAGATAGCTAGGTGGACAACCACATATCACAGTATATTCAGATAGCTAGGTGGACAACCACATATCACAGTAGTTAGTATATTCAGATAGCTAGGTGGACAACCACATATCACAGTATATTCAGATAGCTAGGTGAGACAACCACATATCACAGTAGTTAGTATATTCAGATAGCTAGGTGGACAACCACATATCACAGTAGTTAGTATATTCAGATAGCTAGGTGGACAACCACATATCACAGTAGTTAGTATATTCAGATAGCTAGGTGGGACAACCACATATCACAGTAGTTAGTATATTCAGATAGCTAGGTGGGACAACCACATATCACAGTATATTCAGATAGCTAGGTGGACAACCACATATCACAGTAGTTATTCAGATAGCTAGGTGGACAACCACATATCACAGTAGTTAGTATATTCAGATAGCTAGGTGGGACAACCACATATCACAGTAGTTAGTATATTCAGATAGCTAGGTGGGACAACCACATATCACAGTAGTTAGTATATTCAGATAGCTAGGTGGACAACCACATATCACAGTAGTTAGTATATTCAGATAGCTAGGTGGGACAACCACATATCACAGTAGTTAGTATATTCAGATAGCTAGGTGGACAACCACATATCATCACAGTAGTTAGTATATTCAGATAGCTAGGTGGGACAACCACATATCACAGTAGTTAGTATATTCAGATAGCTAGGTGGACAACCACATATCACAGTAGTTAGTATATTCAGATAGCTAGGTGGACAACCACATATCACAGTAGTTAGTATATTCAGATAGCTAGGTGGACAACCACATATCACAGTAGTTAGTATATTCAGATAGCTAGGTGGACAACCACATATCACAGTAGTTAGTATATTCAGATAGCTAGGTGGACAACCACATATCACAGTAGTTAGTATATTCAGATAGCTAGGTGAGACAACCACATATCACAGTAGTTAGTATATTCAGATAGCTAGGTGGACAACCACATATCACAGTAGTTATATATTCAGATAGCTAGGTGGACAACCACATATCACAGTAGTTATTATTCAGATAGCTAGGTGGACAACCACATATCACAGTAGTTAGTATATTCAGATAGCTAGGTGGACAACCACATATCACAGTAGTTAGTATTCAGATAGCTAGGTGGACAACCACATATCACAGTATATTCAGATAGCTAGGTGGACAACCACATATCACAGTATATATCAGATAGCTAGGTGGACAACCACATATCACAGTATATTCAGATAGCTAGGTGGACAACCACATATCACAGTAGTTAGTATATTCAGATAGCTAGGTGGACAACCACATATCACAGTATATTCAGATAGCTAGGTGGACAACCACATATCACAGTAGTTAGTATATTCAGATAGCTAGGTGGACAACCACATATCACAGTAGTTAGTATATTCAGATAGCTAGGTGGACAACCACATATCACAGTAGTTAGTATATTCAGATAGCTAGGTGGACAACCACATATCACAGTATATTCAGATAGCTAGGTGGACAACCACATATCACAGTAGTTAGTATATTCAGATAGCTAGGTGGACAACCACATATCACAGTATATTCAGATAGCTAGGTGGACAACCACATATCACAGTAGTTAGTATATTCAGATAGCTAGGTGGACAACCACATATCACAGTAGTAGTTATTCAGATAGCTAGGTGGACAACCACATATCACAGTAGTTAGTATATTCAGATAGCTAGGTGGACAACCACATATCACAGTAGTTATTATTCAGATAGCTAGGTGAGACAACCACATATCACAGTAGTTAGTATATTCAGATAGCTAGGTGGACAACCACATATCACAGTAGTTAGTATATTCAGATAGCTAGGTGGGACAACCACATATCACAGTAGTTAGTATATTCAGATAGCTAGGTGAGACAACCACATATCACAGTATATTCAGATAGCTAGGTGGACAACCACATATCACAGTATATTCAGATAGCTAGGTGGACAACCACATATCACAGTAGTTAGTATATTCAGATAGCTAGGTGGGACAACCACATATCACAGTAGTTAGTATATTCAGATAGCTAGGTGGGACAACCACATATCACAGTAGTTAGTATATTCAGATAGCTAGGTGGGACAACCACATATCACAGTAGTTAGTATATTCAGATAGCTAGGTGGGACAACCACATATCACAGTAGTTAGTATATTCAGATAGCTAGGTGGGACAACCACATATCACAGTAGTTAGTATATTCAGATAGCTGGGTGGACAACCACATATCACAGTAGTTAGTATATTCAGATAGCTAGGTGGGACAACCACATATCACAGTAGTTAGTATATTCAGATAGCTAGGTGGACAACCACATATCACAGTAGTTAGTATATTCAGATAGCTAGGTGGACAACCACATATCACAGTAGTTAGTATATTCAGATAGCTAGGTGGACAACCACATATCACAGTAGTTAGTATATTCAGATAGCTAGGTGAGACAACCACATATCACAGTAGTTAGTATATTCAGATAGCTAGGTGGACAACCACATATCACAGTAGTTAGTATATTCAGATAGCTAGGTGGACAACCACATATCACAGTATATTCAGATAGCTAGGTGGACAACCACAGTATTAGTATATTCAGATAGCTAGGTGGACAACCACATATCACAGTAGTTAGTATATTCAGATAGCTAGGTGGACAACCACATATCACAGTAGTTAGTATATTCAGATAGCTAGGTGGACAACCACATATCACAGTAGTTAGTATATTCAGATAGCTAGGTGAGACAACCACATATCACAGTAGTTAGTATATTCAGATAGCTAGGTGGACAACCACATATCACAGTATATTCAGATAGCTAGGTGGACAACCACATATCACAGTAGTTAGTATATTCAGATAGCTAGGTGGACAACCACATATCACAGTATATTCAGATAGCTAGGTGGACAACCACATATCACAGTATCACAGTAGTTAGTATATTCAGATAGCTAGGTGGACAACCACATATCACAGTATATTATTCATATTCAGATAGCTAGGTGGACAACCACATATCACAGTATTAGTATATTCAGATAGCTAGGTGGACAACCACATATCACAGTAGTTAGTATATTCAGATAGCTAGGTGGACAACCACATATCACAGTATATTCAGATAGCTAGGTGGACAACCACATATCACAGTAGTATATTCAGATAGCTAGGTGGACAACCACATATCACAGTATATTCAGATAGCTAGGTGGACAACCACATATCACAGTAGTTAGTATATTCAGATAGCTAGGTGGACAACCACATATCACAGTAGTTAGTATATTCAGATAGCTAGGTGGACAACCACATATCACAGTAGTTAGTATATTCAGATAGCTAGGTGGGACAACCACATATCACAGTAGTTAGTATATTCAGATAGCTAGGTGGACAACCACATATCACAGTATATTCAGATAGCTAGGTGGACAACCACATATCACAGTAGTTAGTATATTCAGATAGCTAGGTGGACAACCACATATCACAGTATTAGTATATTCAGATAGCTAGGTGGACAACCACATATCACAGTAGTTAGTATATTCAGATAGCTAGGTGGACAACCACATATCACAGTAGTTAGTATATTCAGATAGCTAGGTGGGACAACCACATATCACAGTATATTCAGATAGCTAGGTGGGACAACCACATATCACAGTAGTTAGTATATTCAGATAGCTAGGTGGGACAACCACATATCACAGTAGTTAGTATATTCAGATAGCTAGGTGGACAACCACATATCACAGTAGTTAGTATATTCAGATAGCTAGGTGAGACAACCACATATCACAGTAGTTAGTATATTCAGATAGCTAGGTGGGACAACCACATATCACAGTAGTTAGTATATTCAGATAGCTAGGTGGGACAACCACATATCACAGTAGTTAGTATATTCAGATAGCTAGGTGGACAACCACATATCACAGTAGTTAGTATATTCAGATAGCTAGGTGGGACAACCACATATCACAGTATTAGTATCAGATAGCTAGGTGGACAACCACATATCACAGTAGTTAGTATATTCAGATAGCTAGGTGGACAACCACATATCACAGTAGTTAGTATATTCAGATAGCTAGGTGGACAACCACATATCACAGTAGTTAGTATATTCAGATAGCTAGGTGGACAACCACATATCACAGTAGATAGCTAGTATATTCAGATAGCTAGGTGGACAACCACATATCACAGTAGTTAGTATATTCAGATAGCTAGGTGGACAACCACATATCACAGTAGTTAGTATATTCAGATAGCTAGGTGAGACAACCACATATCACAGTAGTTATATATTCAGATAGCTAGGTGGACAACCACATATCACAGTAGTTAGTATATTCAGATAGCTAGGTGGACAACCACATATCACAGTATATTCAGATAGCTAGGTGGACAACCACATATCACAGTAGTTAGTATATTCAGATAGCTAGGTGGACAACCACATATCACAGTATATTCAGATAGCTAGGTGGACAACCACATATCACAGTAGTTAGTATATTCAGATAGCTAGGTGGACAACCACATATCACAGTATTAGTATATCAGATAGCTAGGTGGACAACCACATATCACAGTAGTTAGTATATTCAGATAGCTAGGTGGACAACCACATATCACAGTAGTATTCAGATAGCTAGGTGGACAACCACATATCACAGTATATTCAGATAGCTAGGTGGGACAACCACATATCACAGTATATTCAGATAGCTAGGTGGACAACCACATATCACAGTAGTTAGTATATTCAGATAGCTAGGTGGGACAACCACATATCACAGTAGTTAGTATATTCAGATAGCTAGGTGGACAACCACATATCACAGTAGTTAGTATATTCAGATAGCTAGGTGGACAACCACATATCACAGTAGTTATATATTCAGATAGCTAGGTGGGACAACCACATATCACAGTAGTTAGTATATTCAGATAGCTAGGTGGACAACCACATATCACAGTAGTTAGTATATTCAGATAGCTAGGTGAGACAACCACATATCACAGTAGTTAGTATATTCAGATAGCTAGGTGGGACAACCACATATCACAGTAGTTAGTATATTCAGATAGCTAGGTGGGACAACCACATATCACAGTAGTTAGTATATTCAGATAGCTAGGTGGGACAACCACATATCACAGTAGTTAGTATATTCAGATAGCTAGGTGGACAACCACATATCACAGTAGTTAGTATATTCAGATAGCTAGGTGGGACAACCACATATCACAGTAGTTAGTATATTCAGATAGCTAGGTGAGACAACCACATATCACAGTAGTTAGTATATTCAGATAGCTAGGTGGGACAACCACATATCACAGTAGTTAGTATATTCAGATAGCTAGGTGAGACAACCACATATCACAGTAGTTAGTATATTCAGATAGCTAGGTGGACAACCACATATCACAGTAGTTAGTATATTCAGATAGCTAGGTGGACAACCACATATCACAGTAGTTAGTATATTCAGATAGCTAGGTGGACAACCACATATCACAGTAGTTAGTATATTCAGATAGCTAGGTGGACAACCACATATCACAGTAGTTAGTATATTCAGATAGCTAGGTGGACAACCACATATCACAGTAGTTAGTATATTCAGATAGCTAGGTGGACAACCACATATCACAGTAGTTAGTATATTCAGATAGCTAGGTGGACAACCACATATCACAGTAGTTAGTATATTCAGATAGCTAGGTGGACAACCACATATCACAGTATATTCAGATAGCTAGGTGGACAACCACATATCACAGTAGTTAGTATATTCAGATAGCTAGGTGGACAACCACATATCACAGTAGTTAGTATATTCAGATAGCTAGGTGGACAACCACATATCACAGTAGTTAGTATATTCAGATAGCTAGGTGAGACAACCACATATCACAGTAGTTAGTATATTCAGATAGCTAGGTGAGACAACCACATATCACAGTAGTTAGTATATTCAGATAGCTAGGTGGACAACCACATATCACAGTAGTTAGTATATTCAGATAGCTAGGTGGACAACCACATATCACAGTATATTCAGATAGCTAGGTGGACAACCACATATCACAGTAGTTAGTATATTCAGATAGCTAGGTGAGACAACCACATATCACAGTAGTTAGTATATTCAGATAGCTAGGTGGACAACCACATATCACAGTAGTTAGTATATTCAGATAGCTAGGTGAGACAACCACATATCACAGTAGTTAGTATATTCAGATAGCTAGGTGGACAACCACATATCACAGTAGTTAGTATATTCAGATAGCTAGGTGGACAACCACATATCACAGTAGTTAGTATATTCAGATAGCTAGGTGGACAACCACATATCACAGTATATTCAGATAGCTAGGTGGACAACCACATATCACAGTAGTTAGTATATTCAGATAGCTAGGTGGACAACCACATATCACAGTATATTCAGATAGCTAGGTGGGACAACCACATATCACAGTAGTTAGTATATTCAGATAGCTAGGTGAGACAACCACATATCACAGTAGTTAGTATATTCAGATAGCTAGGTGGGACAACCACATATCACAGTAGTTAGTATATTCAGATAGCTAGGTGGGACAACCACATATCACAGTAGTTAGTATATTCAGATAGCTAGGTGGACAACCACATATCACAGTAGTTAGTATATTCAGATAGCTAGGTGGACAACCACATATCACAGTAGTTAGTATATTCAGATAGCTAGGTGGGACAACCACATATCACAGTAGTTAGTATATTCAGATAGCTAGGTGAGACAACCACATATCACAGTAGTTAGTATATTCAGATAGCTAGGTGAGACAACCACATATCACAGTAGTTAGTATATTCAGATAGCTAGGTGGACAACCACATATCACAGTAGTTAGTATATTCAGATAGCTAGGTGGACAACCACATATCACAGTATATTCAGATAGCTAGGTGAGACAACCACATATCACAGTAGTTAGTATATTCAGATAGCTAGGTGGGACAACCACATATCACAGTAGTTAGTATATTCAGATAGCTAGGTGGGACAACCACATATCACAGTAGTTAGTATATTCAGATAGCTAGGTGGACAACCACATATCACAGTAGTTAGTATATTCAGATAGCTAGGTGGACAACCACATACCACAGTAGTTAGTATATTCAGATAGCTAGGTGGGACAACCACATATCACAGTAGTTAGTATATTCAGATAGCTAGGTGGACAACCACATATCACAGTAGTTAGTATATTCAGATAGCTAGGTGGACAACCACATATCACAGTAGTTAGTATATTCAGATAGCTAGGTGGACAACCACATATCACAGTAGTTAGTATATTCAGATAGCTAGGTGGACAACCACATATCACAGTAGATAGCTAGTACAACCACATATTAGTTATTATTCAGATAGCTAGGTGGACAACCACATATCACAGTAGTTAGTATATTCAGATAGCTAGGTGGACAACCACATATCACAGTAGTTAGTATATTCAGATAGCTAGGTGGACAACCACATATCACAGTATATATTCAGATAGCTAGGTGGACAACCACATATCACAGTATATTCAGATAGCTAGGTGGACAACCACATATCACAGTAGTTAGTATATTCAGATAGCTAGGTGAGACAACCACATATCACAGTAGTTAGTATATTCAGATAGCTAGGTGGACAACCACATATCACAGTAGTTAGTATATTCAGATAGCTAGGTGGGACAACCACATATCACAGTAGTTAGTATATTCAGATAGCTAGGTGGACAACCACATATCACAGTAGTTAGTATATTCAGATAGCTAGGTGGACAACCACATATCACAGTATATTCAGATAGCTAGGTGGACAACCACATATCACAGTAGTTAGTATATTCAGATAGCTAGGTGGGACAACCACATATCACAGTAGTTAGTATATTCAGATAGCTAGGTGGACAACCACATATCACAGTAGTTAGTATATTCAGATAGCTAGGTGGACAACCACATATCACAGTAGTTAGTATATTCAGATAGCTAGGTGGGACAACCACATATCACAGTAGTTAGTATATTCAGATAGCTAGGTGGACAACCACATATCACAGTATATTCAGATAGCTAGGTGAGACAACCACATATCACAGTAGTTAGTATATTCAGATAGCTAGGTGGACAACCACATATCACAGTAGTTAGTATATTCAGATAGCTAGGTGGACAACCACATATCACAGTATATTCAGATAGCTAGGTGAGACAACCACATATCACAGTAGTTAGTATATTCAGATAGC
The DNA here is from genome assembly GCF_034236695.1 of Oncorhynchus nerka. Lineage (NCBI taxonomy): Eukaryota > Metazoa > Chordata > Actinopteri > Salmoniformes > Salmonidae > Oncorhynchus > Oncorhynchus nerka. Next base: position 220,815 of record NW_027040464.1, read on the forward strand.
TAGGTGGACAACCACATATCACAGTAGTTAGTATATTCAGATAGCTAGGTGAGACAACCACATATCACAGTAGTTAGTATATTCAGATAGCTAGGTGGACAACCACATATCACAGATAGATAGCTAGGTGGACAACCACATATCACAGTAGTTAGTATATTCAGATAGCTAGGTGGACAACCACATATTACAGTAGTTAGTATATTCAGATAGCTAGGTGGACAACCACATATCACAGTAGTTAGTATATTTATATTCAGATAGCTAGGTGGACAACCACATATCACAGTAGTTAGTATATTTATATTCAGATAGCTAGGTGGACAACCACATATCACAGTATATTCAGATAGCTAGGTGGACAACCACATATCACAGTATATTATTCAGATAGCTAGGTGGGACAACCACATATCACAGTAGTTAGTATATTCAGATAGCTAGGTGGGACAACCACATATCACAGTAGTTAGTATATTCAGATAGCTAGGTGGACAACCACATATCACAGTAGTTAGTATATTCAGATAGCTAGGTGGACAACCACATATCACAGTAGTTAGTATATTCAGATAGCTAGGTGGACAACCACATATCACAGTAGTTAGTATATTCAGATAGCTAGGTGGACAACCACATATCACAGTAGTTAGTATATTCAGATAGCTAGGTGGACAACCACATATCACAGTAGTAGTAGCTAGGTGGACAACCACATATCACAGTAGTTATTCAGATAGCTAGGTGGACAACCACATATTACAGTAGTTAGTATATTCAGATAGCTAGGTGGACAACCACATATCACAGTATATTCAGATAGCTAGGTGGACAACCACATATCACAGTAGTTAGTATATTTATATTCAGATAGCTAGGTGGACAACCACATATCACAGTAGTTAGTATATTCAGATAGCTAGGTGGACAACCACATATCACAGTAGTTAGTATATTCAGATAGCTAGGTGGACAACCACATATCACAGTATATTCAGATAGCTAGGTGGACAACCACATATCACAGTAGTTAGTATATTCAGATAGCTAGGTGGGACAACCACATATCACAGTAGTTAGTATATTCAGATAGCTAGGTGGACAACCACATATCACAGTAGTTAGTATATTCAGATAGCTAGGTGAGACAACCACATATCACAGTAGTTAGTATATTCAGATAGCTAGGTGGGACAACCACATATCACAGTAGTTAGTATATTCAGATAGCTAGGTGGACAACCACATATCACAGTAGTTAGTATATTCAGATAGCCAGGTGAGACAACCACATATCACAGTAGTTAGTATATTCAGATAGCTAGGTGAGACAACCACATATCACAGTATATTCAGATAGCTAGGTGGACAACCACATATCACAGTAGTTAGTATATTCAGATAGCTAGGTGGACAACCACATATCACAGTATATATATTCAGATAGCTAGGTGGGACAACCACATATCACAGTAGTTAGTATATTCAGATAGCTAGGTGGACAACCACATATCACAGTAGTTAGTATATTCAGATAGCTAGGTGGACAACCACATATCACAGTAGTTAGTATATTCAGATAGCTAGGTGGACAACCACATATCACAGTAGTTAGTATATTCAGATAGCTAGGTGGACAACCACATATCACAGTAGTTAGTATATTCAGATAGCTAGGTGGACAACCACATATCACAGTAGTTAGTATATTCAGATAGCTAGGTGGACAACCACATATCACAGTAGTTAATATATTCAGATAGCTAGGTGGACAACCACATATCACAGTAGTTAGTATATTCAGATAGCTAGGTGGACAACCACATATCACAGTATATTCAGATAGCTAGGTGGGACAACCACATATCACAGTAGTTAGTATATTCAGATAGCTAGGTGGACAACCACATATCACAGTATATTCATAGATCAACAGTAGTTAGTATATTCAGATAGCTAGGTGGACAACCACATATCACAGTAGTAGCTAGTATATTATATTCAGATAGCTAGATGGACAACCACATATCACAGTAGTTAGTATATTCAGATAGCTAGGTGGACAACCACATATCACAGTAGTTAATATATTCAGATAGCTAGGTGGGACAACCACATATCACAGTAGTTAGTATATTCAGATAGCTAGGTGGGACAACCACATATCACAGTAGTTAGTATATTCAGATAGCTAGGTGGGACAACCACATATCACAGTAGTTAGTATATTCAGATAGCTAGGTGGACAACCACATATTTACAGTAGTTAGTATATTCAGATAGCTAGGTGGGACAACCACATATCACAGTAGTTAGTATATTCAGATAGCTAGGTGAGACAACCACATATCACAGTAGTATTTCAGATAGCTAGGTGGACAACCACATATCACAGTATATTCAGATAGCTAGGTGGACAACCACATATCACAGTAGTTAGTATATTCAGATAGCTAGGTGGACAACCACATATCACAGTAGTTAGTATATTCAGATAGCTAGGTGGACAACCACATATCACAGTATATTCAGATAGCTAGGTGGGACAACCACATATCACAGTAGTTAGTATATTCAGATAGCTAGGTGGGGACAACCACATATCACAGTAGTTAGTATATTCAGATAGCTAGGTGGACAACCACATATCACAGTAGTTAGTATATTCAGATAGCTAGGTGAGACAACCATATCACAGTATATTCAGAGGGTGTACCCTCTTACCTTTTATTGTCTGTGTGTTTGATGAGTACAACGGTAGGGTGTACCTCTTACCTTTTATTGTCTGTGTGTGTTGATGAGTACAACGGTAGGTGTACCCCCTCTTACCTTTTATTGTCTGTGTGTGTAGGTGATAAGCTGCAGTGGTTTCAGAGCCAGCTGGACTCTGAGAAGACAGAGTTCACCAAACAGGACGCCTGTCACATCATAGAGAGGTCAGTACCCGTGTCTATATTCACCAAACAGGACGCCTGTCACATCATAGAGAGGTCAGTACCCGTGTCTATATTCACCAAACAGGACACCTGTCACATCATAGAGAGAGTCAGTACCCGTGTCTATATTCACCAAACAGGACACCTGTCACATAGAGAGGTCAGTACCCGTGTCTATATTCACCAAACAGGACACCTGTCACATCATAGAGAGGTCAGCACCGTGTCTATATTCACCAAACAGGACACTCTGTCACATCATAGAGAGGTCGGCGTACCCGTGTCTATATTCACCAAACAGGACACCTGTCACATAGAGAGGTCAGTACCCGTGTCTATATTCACCAAACAGGACGCCTGTCACATCATAGAGAGGTCAGTACCGTGTCTATATTCACCAAACAGGACACCTGTCACATAGAGAGGTCAGTACCCGTGTCTATATTCACCAAACAGGACGCCTGTCACATCATAGAAGGTCAGTACCCGTGTCTATATTCACCAAACAGGACGCCTGTCACATCATAGAGAGGTCAGTACCCGTGTCTATATTCAACACAAACAGGACACCTGTCAAATCAAATCAAATTTTATTTGTCACATACACATGGTTAGCAGATGTTAATGCGAGTGTAGCGAAATGCTTGTGCTTCTAGTTCCGACAATGCAGTGATAACCAACAAGTAATCTAACTAACAATTCTAAAACTACTGTCTTATACACAGTGTAAAGGGGATAAATAATATGTACATAAGGATATATGAATGAGTGATGGTACAGAGCAGCAAACAGTAGATGGTATCGAGTACAGTATATACATATGAGATGAGTATGTAGACAAAGTAAAAACAAAGTGGCATAGTTAAAGTGGCTAGTGATACATGTACATAAGGATGCAGTCGATGATGTAGGAGTACCCAGTATATACGTATGCATATGAGATGAATAATGTAGGGTAAGTAACATTATATAAGGTAGCATTGTTTAAAGTGGTTGAAGTGATATATTTACATCATTTCCCATCAATTCCCATTATTAAAGTGGCTGGAGTTGGGTCAGTGTCAATGACAGTGTGTTGGCAGCAGCCACTCAATGTTAGTGATTGCTGTTTAACAGTCTGATGGCCTTGAGATAGAAGCTGTTTTTCAGTCTCTCGGTCCCAGCTTTGATGCACCTGTACTGACCTCGCCTCTGGATGATAGCGGGTGAACAGGCAGTGGTTCGGTGGTTGATGTCCTTGATGATCTTTATGGCCTTCCTGTAACATCGGGTGGTGTAGGTGTCCTGGAGGGCAGGTAGTTTGCCCCGGTGATCGTTGTGCAGACCTCACTACCCTCTGGAGAGCCTTACGGTTGAGGGCGGAGCAGTTGCCGTACCAGGCGGTGATACAGCCCGCCAGGATGCTCTCGATTGTGCATCTGTAGAAGTTCGTGAGTGCTTTGGTGACAAGCCGAATTTCTTCAGCCTCCTGAGGTTGAAGGCGCTGCTGCGCCTTCTTCACGACGCCTGTCAGTGTGAGTGGACCAATCAGTTTGTCTGTGATGTGTATGCCGAGGAACTTAAAACTTGCTACCCTCTCCACTACTGTTCCATCGATGTGTGGATAGGGGGTGTTCCTCTGCTGTTTCCTGGAAGTCCACAATGTCACATAGAGAGGTCAGTACCCGTGTCTATATTCACCAAACAGGACGCCTGTCAAATCATAGAGAGGTCAGTACCGTTATTATATTCACCAAACAGGACACCTGTCACATAGAGAGGTCCCAGTACCCGTGTCTATATTCACCAAACAGGACACCTGTCACATCACATAGAGAGTCAGCACCCGTGTCTATATTCACCAAACAGGACACCTGTCACATCACATAGAGAGGTCAGTACCCGTGTCTATATTCACCAAACAGGACACCTGTCACATCACATAGAGGGTCAGTACCCGTGTCTATATTCACCAAACGGGACACCTGTCACATCATAGAGAGGTCAGTACCCAGTGTCTATATTCACCAAACAGGACACCTGGGTCACATCACAGAGAGGTCAGTACCCGTGTCTATATTCACCAAACAGGACACCTGTCACATAGAGAGGTCAGTACCCGTGTCTATATTCACCAAACAGGACACCTGTCACATAGAGAGGTCAGTACCCGTGTCTATATTCACCAAACAGGACACCTGTCACATCATAGAGAGGTCAGTACCCGTGTCTATATTCACCAAACAGGACACACTGTCACATAGAGAGGTCAGTACCCGTGTTCTATATTCACCAAACAGGACACCTGTCACATCATAGAGAGGTCAGTACCCGTGTCTATATTCACCAAACAGGACACCTGTCACATCATAGAGAGGTCAGTACCTGTGTCTATATTCACCAAACAGGACACCTGTCACATCATAGAGGTCAGTACCTGTGTCTATATTCACCAAACAGGACACCTGTCACATAAGAGGTCAGTACCGTGTCTATATTCACCAAACAGACACCTGTCACATAGAGAGGTTCAGTACCGTGTCTATATTCACCAAACAGGACACCTGCTCACATCATAGAGAGTCAGTACCGTGTCTATATTCACCAAACAGGACACCTGTCACATAGAGAGGTCAGTACCACGTGTCTATATTCACCAAACAGGACACCTGTCACATCATAGAGTCAGTACCCGTGTCTATATTCACCCAAACAGGACACCTGTCACATAGAGAGGTCAGTACCCGTGTCTATATTCACCCAACAGGACACCTGTCACAGAGAGAGGTCAGTACCGTGTCTATATTCACCAAACAGGACGCCTGTCACATCATAGAGGTCAGTACCCGTGTCTATATTCACCAAACAGGACACCTGTCACATCATAGAGGGTCAGTACCCGTGTCTATATTCACCAAACAGGACGCCTGTCACATAGAGAGGTCAGTACCCGTGTCTATATTCACCAAACAGGACGCCTGTCACATAGAGAGGTCAGTACCCATGTCTATATTCACCAAACAGGACACCTGTCACATCATAGAGAGGTCAGTACCCGTGTCTATTCACCAAACAGGACGTCACATAGAGAGGTCAGTACCCGTGTCTATTTCACCAAACAGGACACCTGTCACATAGAGAGGTCAGTACCCCGTGTCTATAATTTCACCAAACAGGACACCTGTCACATAGAGAGGCCAGTACCCGTGTCTATATTCACCAAACAGGACACCTGTCATAGAGAGGTCAGTACCCGTGTGTATATTCACCAAACAGGACACCTGTCACATAGAGAGGTCAGTACCCGTGTCTATATTCACAAACAGGACACCTGTCATCATAGAGAGGTCCCAGTACCCGTGTCTATATTCACCAAACAGGACACCTGTCACATAGAGAGGTCAGTACCCGTGTCTATATTCACCAAACAGGACACCTGTCACATAGAGAGGTCAGTACCCGTGTCTATATTCACCAAACAGGACACCTGTCATCACATAGAGAGGTCAGTACCCGTGTCTATATTCACCAAACAGGACACCTGTCACATCATAGAGAGGTCAGTACCCGTGTTCATATTCACCAAACAGGACACCTGTCACATAGAGAGAGGTCAGTACCGTGTCTATATTCACCAAACAGGACACCTGTCACATAGAGAGGTCAGTACCCGTGTCTATATTCACCAAACAGACACCTGTCACATCACATAGAGAGGTCAGTACCCGTGTCTATATTCACCGAACAGGACACCTGTCACATAGAGGCAGTACCCGTGTCTATATTCACCAAACAGGACACCTGTCACATCATAGAGAGGTCAGTACCCGTGTCTATATTCACCAAACAGGACACCTGTCACATCATAGAGAGGTCAGTACCCGTGTCTATATTCACCAAACAGGACACCTGTCACATCATAGAGAGGTCAGTACCCGTGTCTATATTCACCAAACAGGACACCTGTCACATAGAGAGTTCAGTACCCGTGTCTATATTCACCAAACAGGACACCTGTCACATCATAGAGAGGTCAGTACCCGTGTCTATATTCACCAAACAGGACACCTGTCACATCATAGAGAGGTCAGTACCGTGTCTATATTCACCAAACAGGACACCTGTCACATCATAGAGAGTTCAGTACCCGTGTCTATATTCACCAAACAGGACACCTGTCACATAGAGAGTTCAGTACCCGTGTCTATATTCACCAAACAGGACACCTGTCACATCATAGAGAGGTCAGTACCGTGTCTATATTCACAAACAGGACACCTGTCACATCATAGAGAGGTCAGTACCCGTGTCTATATTCAATTAAACAGGACACCTGTCACATCATAGAGAGGTCAGTACCGTGTCTATATTCACCAAACAGGACACCTGTCACATAGAGAGGTCAGTACCCGTGTCTATATTCACCAAACAGGACACCTGTCACAGAGAGGTCAGTACCTGTGTCTATATTCACCAAACAGGACGCCTGTCACATCATAGAGGTCAGTACCCGTGTCTATATTCACCAAACAGGACACCTGTCACATCATAGAGAGGTCAGTACCCGTGTCTATATTCACCAAACAGGGCTTGTCACATAGAGAGGCAGTACCGTGTCTATATTCACCAAACAGGACGCCTGTGCCACATAGAGAGGTCAGTACCCATGTCTATATTCACCAAACAGGACACCTGTCACATCATAGAGAGGTCAGTACCCGTGTCTATATTCACCAAACAGGACGCCTGTCACATAGAGAGGTCAGTACCCGTGTCTATATTCACCAAACAGGACACCTGTCACATAGAGAGGTCAGTACCCATGTCTATATTCACCAAACAGGACACCATCATCATAGAGAGGTCAGTACCGTGTCTATATTCACCAAACAGGACACCTGTCACATAGAGTCAGTACCCGTGTCTATATTCACCAAACAGGACACCTGTCACATAGAGAGGTCAGTACCCGTGTGTATATTCACCAAACAGGACACCTGTCACATAGAGAGGTCAGTACCCGTGTCTATATTCACCAAACAGGACACCTGTCACATCATAGAGAAGGTCAGTACCCGTCTATATTCACCAAACAGGACACCTGTCACATAGAGGGCCAGTACCCGTGTCTATATTCACCAAACAGGACACCTGTCACATCACATAGAGGGTCAGTACCCGTGTCTATATTCACCAAACAGGACACCTGTCACATCATAGAGAGGTCAGTACCCGGTCTCATATTCACCAAACAGGACACCTGTCACATCATAGAGAGTTCAGTACCCGTGTCTATATTCACCAAACAGGACACCTGTCACATAGAGAGTCAGTACCCGTGTCTATATTCACCAAACAGGACACCTGTCACATCATAGAGAGGTCAGTACCCGTGTCTATATTCACCAAACAGGACACCTGTCACATCACATAGAGGTCAGTACCCGTGTCTATATTCACCAAACAGGACACCTGTCACATCATAGAGAGGTCAGTACCGTGTCTATATTCACCAAACAGGACACCTGTCACATCATAGAGAGGGTCCAGTACCCGTGTCTATATTCACCAAACAGGACACCTGTCACATAGAGAGGTCAGTACCCGTGTCTATATTCACCAAACAGGACACCTGTCACACCATAGAGAGGTCAGTACCCGTGTCTATATTCACCAAACAGGACACCTGTCACAGAGCGAGGCCGAGTACCGTGTCTATATTCACCAAACAGGACACCTGTCACATAGAGAGGTCAGTACCCGTGTCTATATTCACCAAACAGGACACCTGTCACATAGAGAGGTCAGTACCCGTGTCTATATTCACCAAACAGGACACCTGTCACATAGAGAGGTCAGTACCCGTGTCTATATTCACCAAACAGGACGCCTGTCACATAGAGAGGTCAGTACCCGTGTCTATATTCACCAAACAGGACACCTGTCACATAGAGTCAGTACCCATGTCTATATTCACCAAACAGGACACCTGTCACATCATAGAGAGGTCAGTACCCGTGTCTATATTCACCAAACAGGACACCTGTCACATAGAGAGGTCAGTACCCGTGTCTATATTCACCAAACAGGACACCTGTCACATAGAGAGGTCAGTACCCGTGTGTATATTCACCAAACAGGACACCTGTCACATAGAGAGGTCAGTACCCGTGTCTATATTCACCAAACAGGACACCTGTCACATCATAGAGAGGTCAGTACCTGTGTCTATATTCACCAAACAGGACACCTGTCACATAGAGAGGTCAGTACCCGTGTCTATATTCACCAAACAGGACACCTGTCACATCACATAGAGTCAGTACCGTGTCTATATTCACCAACAGGACACCTGTCACATCATAGAGAGGTCAGTACCCGTGTCTATATTCACCAAACAGGACACCTGTCACATCATAGAGAGGTCAGTACCCGTGTCTATATTCACCAAACAGGACACCTGTCACAGAGAGAGGTCAGTACCCGTGTCTATATTCACGAAACAGGACACCTGTCACATCATAGAGAGGTCAGTACCCGTGTCTATATTCACCAAACAGGACACCTGTCACATAGAGGGTCAGTACCCGTGTCTATATTCACCAAACAGGACACCTGTCACATCATAGAGAGGTCAGTACCCGTGTCTATATTCACCAAACAGGACACCTGTCACATCACATAGAGAGGTCAGTACCCGTGTCTATATTCACCAAACAGGACACCTGTCACACATAGAGAGGTCAGTACCCGTGTCTATATTCACCAAACAGGACACCTGTCACATCATAGAGAGGTCAGTACCCGTGTCTATATTCACCAAACAGGACACCTGTCACATAGAGAGGTCAGTACCCGTGTCTATATTCACCAAACAGGACACCTGTCACACCATAGAGAGGTCAGTACCCGTGTCTATATTCACCAAACAGGACACCTGTCACAGAGCGAGGTCAGTACCCGTGTCTATATTCACCAAACAGGACACCTGTCACATAGAGAGGTCAGTACCCGTGTCTATATTCACCAAACAGGACACCTGTCACATAGAGAGGTCAGTACCCGTGTCTATATTCACCAAACAGGACACCTGTCACATAGAGAGGTCAGTACCCGTGTCTATATTCACCAAACAGGACACCTGTCACATAGAGAGGTCAGTACCCGTGTCTATATTCACCAAACAGGACACCTGTCACATCATAGAGAGGTCAGTACCCGTGTCTATATTCACCAAACAGGACACCTGTCACATAGAGAGGTCAGTACCCGTGTCTATATTCACCAAACAGGACACCTGTCACATCATAGAGAGGTCAGTACCCGTGTCTATATTCACCAAACAGGACACCTGTCACAGAGAGAGTCAGTACCGTGTCTATATTCACCAAACAGGACACCTGTCACATCATAGAGAGGTCAGTACCCGTGTCTATATTCACCAAACAGGACACCTGTCACATCATAGAGAGGTCAGTACCCGTGTCTATATTCACCAAACAGGACACCTGTCACATAGAGAGGTCAGTACCCGTGTCTATATTCACCAAACAGGACACCTGTCACATAGAGAGGTCAGTACCCGTGTCTATATTCACCAAACAGGACACCTGTCACATCACATAGAGAGGTCAGTACCCGTGTCTATATTCACCAAACAGGACACCTGTCACATAGAGAGGTCAGTACCCGTGTCTATATTCACCAAACAGGACACCTGTCACATCATAGAGAGGTCAGTACCCGTGTCTATATTCACCAAACAGGACACCTGTCACATAGAGAGTACCGCTATATTCACCAAACAGGACACCTGTCACACCATAGAGAGGTCAGTACCCGTGTCTATATTCACCAAACAGGACACCTGTCACAGAGCGAGGTCAGTACCCGTGTCTATATTCACCAAACAGGACACCTGTCACATAGAGAGGTCAGTACCCGTGTCTATATTCACCAAACAGGACACCTGTCACATAGAGAGGTCAGTACCCGTGTCTATATTCACCAAACAGGACACCTGTCACATAGAGAGTCAGTACCCGTGTCTATATTCACCAAACAGGACACCTGTCACATAGAGAGGTCAGTACCCGTGTCTATATTCACCAAACAGGACACCTGTCACATCATAGAGAGGTCAGTACCCGTGTCTATATTCACCAAACAGGACACCTGTCACATAGAGAGGTCAGTACCCGTGTCTATATTCACCAAACAGGACACCTGTCACATCATAGAGAGGTCAGTACCCGTGTCTATATTCACCAAACAGGACACCTGTCACATCATAGAGAGTCAGTACCCGTGTCTATATTCACCAAACAGGACACCTGTCACATCATAGAGAGGTCAGTACCCGTGTCTATATTCACCAAACAGGACACCTGTCACATCATAGAGAGGTCAGTACCCGTGTCTATATTCACCAAACAGGACACCTGTCACATAGAGAGTTCAGTACCCGTGTCTATATTCACCAAACAGGACACCTGTCACATCATAGAGAGGTCAGTACCCGTGTCTATATTCACCAAACAGGACACCTGTCACATAGAGGGTCAGTACCCGTGTCTATATTCACCAAACAGGACACCTGTCACATCATAGAGGTCAGTACCCGTGTCTATATTCACCAAACAGGACACCTGTCACATAGAGAGGTCAGTACCCGTGTCTATATTCACCAAACAGGACACCTGTCACAGAGCGAGGTCAGTACCCGTGTCTATATTCACCAAAACAGGACACCTGTCACATAGAGAGGTCAGTACCCGTGTCTATATTCACCAAACAGGACACCTGTCATAGAGGGTCAGTACCCGTGTCTATATTCACCAAACAGGACACCTGTCACATAGAGAGGTCAGGCACCCGTGTCTATATTCACCAAACAGGACACCTGTCACATAGAGAGGTCAGTACCCGTGTCTATATTCACCAAACAGGACACCTGTCACATCATAGAGAGGTCAGTACCCGTGTCTATATTCACCAAACAGGACACCTGGGTCACATAGAGAGAGTCAGTACCCGTGTCTATATTCACCAAACAGGACACCTGTCACATAGAGGTCAGTACCCGTGTCTATATTCACCAAACAGGACACCCTGTCACATCATAGAGGTCAGTACCCGTGTCTATATTCACCAAACAGGACGCCTGTCACATAGAGAGGTCAGTACCCGTGTCTATATTCACCAAACAGGACACCTGTCACATCATAGAGAGGTCAGTACCCGTGTCTATATTCACCAAACAGGACGCCTGTCACATAGAGAGGTCAGTACCCGTGTCTATATTCACCAAACAGGACGCCTGTCACATCATAGAGATTCTCCTTGTGTTGGTGAGTTGGTCTCATTTGACAGTCTAGACCAATAGAAATGACTTCTTTAAAGTCAGTGTTGTCAAATACACTTAAACCCTTAAACATTGAAGTAAATACAGTTTTAATGTCACCAGCAAAATGCTTTTCTTACCAGGTCTGAATCTGCTAAATTAGTAGATATTACTGCACTGTTGGAGCTAGAAACACAAGCATCTGAATCTGCTCGTCTTAACCTTTACTAAATTAGTATATATTACTGCACTGTTGGAGCTAGAAACACAAGCATTTAGCTAACTCTTTACTAAATTAGTATACTATACTGTTGGAGCTAGAAACACAAGCATTTAGCTAGATATTACTGCACTGTTGGAGCTAGGAACACAAGCATTTAGCCTGCCTTAACCTTACTAGTATATATTACTGCACTGTTGGAGCTAGAAACACAAGCATTTAGTTAGAACCTACTAAATTAGTATATATTACTGCACTGTTGGAGCTAGAAACACAAGCATTTAGCTAGATATTACTGCACTGTTGGAGCTAGAAACACAAGCATTTACTAGATATTACTGTACTGTTGGAGCTAGGAACACAAGCATTTAGCTAGATATTACTGCACTGTTGGAGCTAGAAACACAAGCATTTCAGCTAGATATTACTGCACTGTTGGAGCTAGAAAACACAAGCATTTAGTTAGATATTACTGCAATGTTGGAGCTAGAACACAAGCATTTAGCTAGATATTACTGCACTGTTGGAGCTAGAAACACAAGCATTTCACTAGATATTACTGCACTGTTGGAGCTAGGAACACAAGCATTTAGCTAGATATTACTATACTGTTGGAGCTAGAAACACAAGCATTTAGCTAGATATTACTGCACTGTTGAGCTAGAAACACAAGCATCTGAATCTGCCTCTTAACCTTTACTAAATTAGTATATATTACTGCACTGTTGAGCTAGAAACACAAGCATTTAGCTAGGTATTACTATTAAACTGTTATTTAACTAGGCAAGCGAGAAAGACAAATTCATTTAGCTAGATATTACTGCACTGTTGGAGCAGGAACACAAGCATTTAGCTAGATATTACTGCACTGTTGGACTAAAAACACAAGCATTTAGTTAGATACTACTGCACTGTTAAACACAAGCATTTAGCTAGGTATTACTGCACTGTTGGAGCTAGAAACACAAGCATTTAGCTAGGTATTACTGCACTGTTGGAGCTAGAAACACAAGCATTTCACTAGATATTACTGCACTGTAGGAGCTAGAAACACAAGCATTTCACTAGATATTACTGCACTGTTGGAGCTAGGAACACAAGCATTTAGCTAGGTATTACTATACTGTAGGAGCTAGAAACACAAGCATTTAGCTAGGTATTACTGCACTGTAGGAGCTAGAAACACAAGCATTTAGCTAGGTATTACTCTGTTGGTCAGGTACAGCCTGTTCAGCTGTAGACCAGGCAAAGCAGTTAGCTAGGGTTACTGCTCTGTTTCAGCTGTCGCTAGAGCAAAGCAGTTAGCTAGGTTATTTTATTTTTTAAACTTTTATTTAACTAGGGCAAAGCAGTTAGAACAAATTCTTATTTTCAATGGGGCAAAGCAGTGGGTTAACTGCCTGTTCAGCTGGTGCAGAACGACAGATGCTAGGGTGTGCCGTTGTTTCAGCTCAGGGATTTGAACTTGCAACTGCTCTGTTTCAGCTGTTACTGGCAAAGCAGTTAGCCACTAGGCTACCCTACTGTCGGAGCTAGAAACAAAGCATTTAGCTAGGTTACTGCTCTATACTGTTGGAGCTAGGGCAAAGCATTTAGCTAGGTTACTGCTATTTCGTACTGTAGTGGGACTAGGGCACAAGCATTTAGCTAGGTACTGCTCTATTCAGCTGTAGGGGCTAGGCAAACAGTTAGCAGGTTTGCTCTGTTTCAGCTGTATTACTATACTGTTGGCCAGGTACAGCTCTGTTCAGCTGTAGTGGGACTAGGGCAAAGCAGTTAGCTAGGTTACTGCTCTGTTCAGCTGGGTAGTGGGACTAGGGCAAAGCAGTTAGCTAGGTTACTGCTCTGTTTCAGCTGTGTCGTGGGACTAGGCAAAGCAGTTAGCTAGGTAATGCTCTGTTTCAGCTGTAGGGGACTAGGGCAAAGCAGTTAGCTAGGTTTCTGCTCTGTTTCAGCTGTCGTGGGACTAGGGCAAAGCAGTTAGCTAGGTTACTGCTCTGTTTTGCTCGTGGGACTAGGGCAAAAGCAGTTAGCTAGGTTACTGCTCTGTTTCAGCTGTAGTGGGACTAGGGCAAAGCAGTTAGCCAGGTAATGCTCTGTTTCAGCTGTAGTGGTACTAGGGCAAAGCAGTTAGCTAGGTTACTGCTCTGTTTCAGCTGTAGTTAGGACTAGGCAAAGCAGTTAGCCAGGTTACTGCTCTGTTTCAGCTGTAAGTGGGACTAGGGAAAGCAGTTAGCTGGTTACTGCTCTGTTTCAGCTGTCGTGGGACTAGAGCAAAGCAGTTAGCTAGGTTGCTGCTCTGTTTCAGCTGTCGTGGGACTGGCAAAGCAGTTAGCTGATTTACTGCTCTGTTTCAGCTGTAGTGGGACTAGGGACAAAGCAGTTAGCTAGGTTACTGCTCTGTTTCAGCTGTAGTGGGACTGGCAAAGCAGTTAGCTAGGTTACTGCTCTGTTTCAGCTGTAGTGGGACTAGAAAGGCAAAGCAGTTAGCTAGGTTACTGCTCTGTTTCAGCTGTCGTGGGACTAGGGCAAAGCAGTTAGCTAGGTTACTGCTCTGTTTCAGCTGTAGGGGACTAGGGCAAAGCAGTTAGCTAGGTTACTGCTCTGTTTCAGCTGTAGTGGGACTAGGGCAAAGCAGTTAGCTAGGTTACTGCTCTGTTTCAGCTGTAGTGGGACTAGGGCAAAGCAGTTAGCTAGGTTACTGCTCTGTTTCAGCTGTAGTGGGACTAGGGCAAAGCAGTTAGCTAGGTAATGCTCTGTTTCAGCTGTAGTGGGACTAGGGCAAAGCAGTTAGCTAGGTAATGCTCTGTTTCAGCTGTCGTGGGACTAGGTAAAGCAGTTAGCCAGGTAATGCTCTGTTTCAGCTGTAGTGGGACTAGGGCAAAGCAGTTAGCTAGGTTTCTGCTCTGTTTCAGCTGTAGGGACTAGCAGTTAGCTAGGACTAGGGCAAAGCAGTTAGCTAGGTTTCTGCTCTGTTTCAGCTGTCGTGGGACTAGGGCAAAGCAGTTAGCCAGGTAATGCTCTGTTTCAGCTGTAGTGGGACAGAGCAAAGCAGTTAGCTAGGTAATGCTCTGTTTCAGCTGTCGTGGGACTAGGGCAACGCAGTTAGCTAGGTAATGCTCTGTTTCAGCTGTAGTGGGACTAGGGCAAAGCAGTTAGCTAGGTTACTGCTCTGTTTCAGCTGTAGTGGGACTAGGGGCAAAGCAGTTAGCTAGGTTACTGCTCTGTTTCAGCTGTAGTGGACTAGGGCAAAGCAGTTAGCTAGGTTACTGCCTGTTTCAGCTGTAGTGGGACTAGGGCAAAGCAGTTAGCTAGGTTACTGCTCTGTTTCAGCTGTAGTGGGACTAGGGCAAAGCAGTTAGCTAGGTTACTGCTCTGTTTCAGCTGTAGTGGGACTAGGGCAAAGCAGTTAGCTAGGTACTGCTCTGTTTCAGCTGTAGTGGGACTAGGCAAAGCAGTTAGCTAGGTTACTGCTCTGTTTCAGCTGTAGTGAGACTGGGGCAAAGCAGTTAGCTAGGTTACTGCTCTGTTTCAGCTGTCGTGGGACTAGGGCAAAGCAGTTAGCTAGGTAATGCTCTGTTTTCAGCTGTAGTGGGACTAGGGCAAAGCAGTTAGCTAGGTAATGCTCTGTTTCAGCTGTAGTGGGACTAGGGCAAAGCAGTTGGCTAGGTAATGCTCTGTTCAGCTGTCGTGGGACTAGGGGCAAAGCAGTTCGCTAGGTAATGCTCTGTTCAGCTGTAGTGGACTAGGGGCAAAGCAGTTAGCCAGGTTACTGCTCTGTTCAGCTGTCGTGGGACTAGGTAAAGCAGTTAGCTAGGTTATGCCTGTTTCAGCTGTCGGGGACTAGGTAAAGCAGTTAGCTAGGTTACTGCTCTGTTCAGCTGTCGGGGACTAGGGGCAAAGCAGTTAGCTAGGTTACTGCTCTGTTCAGCTGTCGTGGGACTAGGGCAAAGCAGTTAGCTAGGTTACTGCTCTGTTTCAGTGGGCAGCCTAGTCGTGAAGGCAAAGTGTTTCCTGGTTACCCTTGCAGCTGTCGTGGGCTAGAGCTGCTTGGAGAAGGAGGTGTTTCCTGTACCCTTGAGGGACACGCAGACAGGGACTGCTCGTGGGCAGCCTAGCTGCTTGGAGAAGGAGGTGTTTCCTGTACCCTTGAGGGACATGCAGACAGGACTGTCAGTGGGCAGCCTAGCTGCTTGGAGAAGGAGGTGTTTCCTGTACCCTTGAGGGACATGCAGACAGGGACTGTCGGGCAGCCTAGCTGCTTGGAGAAGGAGGTGTTTCCTGTACCCTTGAGGGACATGCAGACAGGGACTGTCCGTGGGCAGCCTAGCTGCTTGGAGAAGGAGTGTTTCCTGTACCCTTGAGGGACATGCAGACAGGGACTGTCGTGGGCAGCCTAGCTGCTTGGAGAAGGAGGTGTTTCCTGTACCCTTGAGGGACATGCAGACAGGAACTGCCGGGCAGCCTAGCTGCTTGGAGAAGGAGGTGTTTCCTGTACCCTTGAGGGACATGCAGACAGGGACTGTCTTGGGCAGCCTAGCTGCTTGGAGAAGGAGGTGTTTCCTGTACCCTTGAGGGACATGCAGACAGGGACTGTCGTGGGCAGCCTAGCTGCTTGGAGAAGGAGGTGTTTCCTGTACCCTTGAGGGACATGCAGACAGGACTGTCGGGCAGCCTAGCTGCTTGGAGAAGGAGGTGTTTCCTGTACCCTTGAGGGACATGCAGACAGGGATTCGTGGGCAGCCTAGCTGCTTGGAGAAGGAGGTGTTTCCTGTACCCTTGAGGGACATGCAGACAGGACTGTCAATGGGCAGCCTAGCTGCTTGGAGAAGGAGGTGTTTCCTGTACCCTTGAGGGACATGCAGACAGGGACTGTCGTGGGCAGCCTAGCTGCTTGGAGAAGGAGGTGTTTCCTGTACCCTTGAGGGACATGCAGACAGGGACTGTCGTGGGCAGCCTAGCTGCTTGGAGAAGGAGGTGTTTCCTGTACCCTTGAGGGACATGCAGACAGGGACTATCGTGGGCAGCCCTAGCTGCTTGGAGAAGGAGTGTTTCCTGTTTGAGGACATGCAGACAGGACTGTCGTGGGCAGCCTAGCTGCTTGGAGAAGGAGGTGTTTCCTGTACCTTGAGGGACATGCAGACAGGGACTGTCGTGGGCAGCCTAGCTGCTTGGAGAAGGAGGTGTTTCCTGTACCCTTGAGGGACATGCAGACAGGGACTGTCGTGGGCAGCCTAGCTGCTTGGAGAAGGAGGTGTTTCCTGTACCCTTGAGGGACATGCAGACAGGACTGTCATTGGGCAGCCTAGCTGCTTGGAGAAGGAGGTGTTTCCTGTACCCTTGAGGGACATGCAGACAGGACTGTCGTGGGCAGCCTAGCTGCTTGGAGAAGGAGGTGTTTCCTGTACCCTTGAGGGACATGCAGACAGGGACTGGCGTGGGCAGCCTAGCTGCTTGGAGAAGGAGGTGTTTCCTGTACCCTTGAGGGACATGCAGACAGGGACTGTCGGGCAGCCTAGCTGCTTGGAGAAGGAGGTGTTTCCTGTACCCTTGAGGACATGCAGACAGGGACTGTCGGGGCAGCCTAGCTGCTTGGAGAAGGAGGTGTTCCCTGTACCCTTGAGGGACATGCAGACAGGGACTGTCGGGGCAGCCTAGCTGCTTGGAGAAGGAGGTGTTTCCTGTACCCTTGAGGGACATGCAGACAGGGACTGTCGGGGCAGCCTAGCTGCTTGGAGAAGGAGGTGTTTCCTGTACCCTTGAGGGACATGCAGACAGGGACTGTCGTGGGCAGCCTAGCTGCTTTGGAGAAGGAGGTGTTTCCTGTACCCTTGAGGGACATGCAGACAGGGACTGTAGGTAGGCAGCCTAGCTGCTTGGAGAAGGAGGTGTTTCCTGTTTGAGGGACATGCAGACAGGGACTGTCGTGGGCAGCCTGGCTGCTTGGAGAAGGAGGTGTTTCCTGTACCCTTGAGGGACATGCAGACAGGACTGTCGTCAGCAGCCTGGCTGCTTGGAGAAGGAGGTGTTTCACCCTTGAGGGACATGCAGACAGGGACTGTGTGGGCAGCCTAGCTGCTTGGAGAAGGTGTTTCCTGTACCCTTGAGGACATGCAGACAGGGACTGTCGTGGGCAGCCTAGCTGCTTGGAGAAGGAGGTGTTTCCTGTACCCTTGAGGGACATGCAGACAGGGACTGTCGTCGGGCAGCCCTAGCTGCTTGGAGAAGGAGGTGTTTCCTGTACCCTTGAGGGACATGCAGACAGGGACTGTCATTGAGCAGCCTGGCTGCTTGGAAAGGAGGTGTTTCCTGTACCCTTGAGGGACATGCAGACAGGGACTGTCGGGCAGCCTAGCTGCTTGGAGAAGGAGGTGTTTCCTGTACCCTGAGGGACATGCAGACAGGACTGTCGTGAGCAGCCTAGCTGCTTGGAGAAGGAGGTGTTTCCTGTTACCCATGAGGAGACATGCAGACAGGACTGTCGTGGGCAGCCTATTGCTTGAGAAGGAGGTGTTCCTGTACCCTTGAGGGACATGCAGACAGGGACACAGCCGGGGCAGCCTAGCTGCTTGGAGAAGGAGGTGTTTCCTGTACCCTTGAGGACATGCAGACAGGGACTGTCGGGGCAGCCTGGCTGCTTGGAGAAGGAGGAGTGTTTCCTGTACCCTTGAGGGACATGCAGACAGGGACTGTCGTGGGCAGCCTAGCTGCTTGGAGAAGGAGGTGTTTCCTGTACCCTTGAGGGACATGCAGACAGGGACTGTCGTGGGCAGCCTAGCTGCTTGGAGAAGGAGAGTGTTTCCTGTACCCTTGAGGGACATGCAGACAGGGACTGTCGTGGGCAGCCTAGCTGCTTGGAGAAGGAGGTGTTTCCTGTACCCTTGAGGGACATGCAGACAGGGACTGTCGTGGGCAGCCTAGCTGCTTGGAGAAGGAGGTGTTTCCTGTACCCTTGAGGGACATGCAGACAGGGACTGTCGTGGGCAGCCTAGCTGCTTGGAGAAGGAGGTGTTTCCTGTACCCTTGAGGGACATGCAGACAGGGACTGTCGTGGGCAGCCTAGCTGCTTGGAGAAGGAGGTGTTTCCTGTACCCTTGAGGGACATGCAGACAGGGACTGTCGTGGGCAGCCTAGCTGCTTGGAGAAGGAGGTGTTTCCTGTACCCTTGAGGGACATGCAGACAGGGACTGGTCGTGGCAGCCTAGCTGCTTGAGAAGGAGGTGTTTCTGTACCCTTGGAGAAGGAGGTGTTTCCTGTACCCTTGAGGGACATGCAGACAGGGACTGTCGTGGGCAGCCTAGCTGCTTGGAGAAGGAGGTGTTTCCTGTACCCTTGAGGGACATGCAGACTTGAGGGCCATGCAGACAGGGACTGTCGTGGGCAGCCTAGCTGCTTGGAGAAGGAGGTGTTTCCTGTACCCTTGAGGGACATGCAGACAGGGACTGTCGTGGGCAGCCTAGCTGCTTGGAGAAGGAGGTGTTTCCTGTACCCTTGAGGGACATGCAGACAGGGACTGTCGTGGGCAGCCTAGCTGCTTGGAGAAGGAGGTGTTTCCTGTACCCTTGAGGGACATGCAGACAGGGACTGTCGTGGGCAGCCTAGCTGCTTGAGAAGGAGGTGTTTCCTGTACCCTTGAGGGACATGCAGACAGGGACTGTCGTGGGCAGCCTAGCTGCTTGGAGAAGGAGGTGTTTCCTGTACCCTTGAGGGACATGCAGACAGGACTGTTGGGCAGCCTAGCTACCCTTGAGGGACATGCAGACAGGGACTGTCGTGGGCAGCCTAGCTGCTTGGAGAAGGAGGTGTTTCCTGTACCCTTGAGGGACATGCAGACAGGGACTGTCGTGGGCAGCCTAGCTGCTTGAAATGTTTGGATATGTTTTTTGTACATGTGATTGGTGGATTCAAACTGCAGCGCCTAAAATGTGTGTGTGTGTGTTTATGCGTGTGTGTGTGTTATGTGTGTGTGGTTTATGTAAGTTTAGTGTGTGTGTTTATATGTGTGTGTGTGTTTATATGTGTGTGTGTGATATATGTGTGTGTGTGTAGTGTGTGTGTGTGTGTTTGATGTGTGTGTGTTTACTGTGTGTGTGTCCTGATGTGTGTGTGTATGTATGTGTGTGTCAGTTTATGTGTGTGTTTAGTGTGTGTGTGTGTTTATGTGTGCTTGTGTGTGTTTGTGTGTTATGGGTGTGTGTTTTTATGTGTGTGATCATGGTGGTCTTATGTGTGGTGTTTATGTGTGTGTGTGTGTTTATGTGTTGTTTATGGTGCACTGTGTGTGTGTTATGTGTGTGATCACTGTGTGTGTGTTTATGGTGTGTATCACTGTGTGTGTGTGTGTACGTGTGTAGGTACCTGCAGAGGTTTGACGGGAGTTGGACCAGATAGAGCTGGTGAACGGGATCAAAGGTCGCCAGGGTCGTCTCCATGGCAGCAGGGAGACCGTCATCAAACAGACTGTAGAGAGAGAGACCGCTCTGTACCATGGCAACGGCTCGGTCAGTCTCACACACACACACACACAAAATGATACACACACACAGTGATACACACACACACAAGATGATACACACACACACAAATGATACACACACACAATGATCACACAGTGATACCACACACACACACACACATACACACGGTGATACATACACACACAGTGATACACACACACACACACAGTGATACACACACACACACACACAGTGATACACACACACACACACACACAGTGATACACACACACACACACACACACACACACACACGGTGACACACACACACACAGTGATACACACACAGTGACACACACACACACACGGTGACACACACACACACAGTGATACACACACACACATACACACACAGTGATACACACACACACACACACAGTGATACACACACAGTGATACACACACACACACGGTGACACACACACACACAGTGATACACACACACACACACACACACACAGTGATACACACACATACACACACAGTGATACACACACACACACACACACACACAGTGATACACACACACACACACACAGTGATACACACACACACACACACACACAGTGATACACACACACACGGTGATACACACACATACACACACAGTGATACACACACGGTGATACATACACACACAGTGACACACACACACACATACACACACAGTGATACACACACACACACACGGTGATACATACACACACGGTGATACACACACACACACACACACACACACACAGAACCCTGACAGTGTGTTCCTCTTCTCTCCTCAGAGATTCCAGACATCATCAACTCTAAACATCTCAAGACCTTCAGGTGAGACGACCAATGACAACCCAACTCTGGCTGAGCAGGAATCTGATTAGTTTTGTGTCAGTAGAGCTGTGATCTGATTGGTTGTTGCCAGTAGAAGCTGTGATCTGATTGGTTGTTGTCAGTAGAGCTGTGATGATTCATGAAAAACAGCTCTATTCGTTATATTTACCTCAAACATTCTCTCACCTGATTGGTTGATTCTGTTGTGGTTGGATTTCCTTGTCAATCATTGGCTCATTGGTGAAATTAGCGTTCAGACAATATCTTTAAGAAACCTTTATTAATTCAATTGCAGACAGAAGTTGACAACGGGAACATAGCAACCATGTTTCCAGAGTAATTTCTGCAAAATAGAAAAGGGATTTGAGTTGTTTTATTATTCCTGCAGTCAAATATCTTAGTGATGTCACTGCCTACGTCATTACCTTCTACTCCATGAGACCAAGCCCATGCCACCGCAGCTTATACAAACAGTCGTTTCAGTGTTATCTAAAGGCTCAGCAGGAAATGTCCCAAGTTGATTTATAGTGGAGTGTCTGGCCCCTAGTCTCTCATCTCTCCAGACACTGCAGAGTTCTGTCTCACAGTCACACGTCTCTCCAGACACTGCAGAGTTCTGTCTCAGTCACACGTCTCTCCAGACACTGCAGAGTTCTGTCTCAGTCACACGTCTCTCAGACACTGACACTGCTCTCAGTCAGTTCTGACACTGCAGAGTCTGTCACCGTCTCTCAGACACTGCAGAGTTCTGTCTCAGTCACACGTCTCTCAGACACTGCAGAGTTCTGTCTCAGTCACACTGTCTCCAGACACTGCAGAGTTCTGTCTCAGTCACACGTCTCTCAGACACTGCAGAGTTCTGTCTCTCAGTCACACGTCTCTCAGACACTGCAGAGTTCTGTCTCTCAGTCACACGTCTCTCAGACACTGCAGAGTTCTGTCTGTCACACGTCTCTCCAGACACTGCAGAGTTCTGTCTCAGTCACACGTCTCTCAGACACTGCAGAGTTCTGTCTCAGTCACACGTCTCTCCAGACACTGCAGAGTTCTGTCTCAGTCACTCTCTCAGACACTGCAGAGTTCTGTCTCCTGTCACACGTCTCTCAGACACTGCAGAGTTCTGTCTCAGTCACCGTCTCTCCAGACACTGCAGAGTTCTGTCACAGTCACCACGTCTCTCAGACACTGCAGAGTTCTGTCTCAGTCACACGTCTCAGACACTGCAGAGTTCTGTCTCTCAGTCACACGTGACAGCAGAGTTCTGTCTCAGTCACGTATCTCAGACACTGCAGGATTCTGTCTCAGTCACACGTCTCTCAGACACTGCAGAGTTCTGTCTCAGTCACGTCTCTCAGACACTGCCAGAGTTCTGTCTCAGTCACACGTCTCTCAGACACTGCAGAGTTCTGTCTCCCTGTCACACGTCTCTCAGACACTGCAGTTTTTCTTTAGAAGAGAGTTCTGTCTCACAGTCACTAGAAATAAACTGTGGAACAATCTCTAAACCAGAGTTTTATCAGACACTGCAGATATATATATTGTTAATCTGTAGTCCAGACACTGCACCTCTCATAAATGTCTCTCAATGGGGAGGCCCCTCCAGACACTGCAGAGTTCTGTCTCACGATCACAACACTAAGTTCAATCATTTCTGTCTCTCAGTACAGCCCAGACACTGCATTCTGTCTCAGTCACCCTCTCAGGTTTTCTTTAGAACCCAACATTTAAACCTTTTATCATGAATATATATATTGTTAATCTGGTCAGGACTGTGATTGGATGATTCCATGGTTCATTTTGAGCCCCTATCATTGGATGATTCCATGGTTCTGAGCTGTGATTGGATGATTCCATGGTTCTGAGCTGTGATTGGATGATTCCATTGTTCTGAGCTGCGGTTGGATGATTCCATGGTTCTGAGCTGTGATTGGATGATTCCATGGTTCTGAGCTGTGATTGGATGATTCCATGGTTCTGAGCTGTGATTGGATGATTCCATGGTTCTGAGCTGCGGTGGATGATTCCATTGTTCTGAGCTGGGATTGGATGATTCTATTGTTCTGAGCTGGGATTGGATGATTCCGTGGTTTTGAGCTGGGATTGGATGATTCCATTGTTCTGAGCTGTGATTGGATGATTCCATTGTTCTGAGCTGTGATTGGTTGGTTTCAGGGAGTGGAGCGGCGATCTAAAGAAGCTTCCCAACATCAAGATGAGGAAGTTCTCTTCCCGAGGAATGGAAAGAACAGGAGGAGGAGAGGAGACCGCTGGAGGGAGAGGAGGAGGAGACCGCTGGAGAGGGAGGAGGGAGAGACCGCCGGAGAGAGAGGAGGGAGGAGGCCTTAATGAAGGACTCAGATTCAGACACCAGGAAGATGCCCATAATGCTTTGCATGTTAGAACTCTGGGGATGTCAGCCATACTACCTGTTGGGGTTAGACAACCTGTGTGTGTGTGTGTGTGTGTGTGTCCCAATACAGACATCTAATAAACCTAAATACAGACCGATACTGTTGTTCTGTTTCATTGAAGAGACTCTTTAAACATAGAAATTAGAGTATGTCCGTTGCTGTGTTCAAGGCAACTTGGAACTAGGAAACTCTAGAATGTTCAACCTGAAACCCTTTATGTTTGAGATCAGAGGATCAATAGGAAGCTCCCAGCAAAATAAAAGTAAGCACATCTTTACTCTGAGGTTCTGAGTTGTCTTGGCTAACATGGCTAGTCAGGTTGTATCCAGTCAGTTTCATTGTGTCAGTAACTCCACTATACGGGTTGTATCCAGTCAGGTTGTACCCAGTCAGGTTGTCCAGTCAGGTTGTATTCAGTCAGGTTTGTACCCAGTCAGGTTGTATCCAGTCAGGTTGTACCCAGTCAGGTTGTACTCAGGTTGTATCCAGTCAGGTTGTACCCAGTCAGGTTGTACCTAGTCAGGTTGTATCCAGTCAGGTTGTATCCAGTCAGGTTACCCAGTCAGGTTGTACCCAGTCAGGTTGTATCCAGTCAGGTATCCAGTTTTCATTGTGTCAGTAACTCCACTATAACCCAGTCAGGTTGTAATCCAGTCAGGTGTCAGTAACTCAGGTTGTAGCCAGTCAGGTTGTATCCAGGTTGTATTCAGTCAGGTTCAGTACCCAGTTTTATCCAGTCAGTTGTATCCAGTCAGGTTGTATCCAGTCAGGTTGTACCCAGTCAGGTTGTATCAGTCAGTCAGGTTGTATCCAGTCAGGTTGTACCAGTCAGTTTCATTGTGTCAGTAACTCCACTCAGGTTGTACCCAGTCAGGTTGTATCCAGTCAGGTTGTAACCAGTCAGGTTGTAGCCAGTCAGGTTGTATCCAGTCAGGTTGTACCTAGTCAGGTTCAGTAACTCCACTCACGGTTGTAGCCAGTCAGGTTGTATCCAGTCAGGTTGTACCCAGTCAGGTTGTACCAGTCAGGTTGTACCCAGTCAGGTTGTATCCAGTCAGGTTGTACTAGTCAGGTTGTACCCAGTCAGGTTGTGTCAGTAACTCCACTATAAAGGTTGCCCAGCCTTCTGAAAGTATTCAGACCCGTGTGAAGTTGCTGGATGTTAGTGAGACCTGGGCACGCGCCCGTCTTACCCGTCGATCCAGAGCATCCCAAACATGCTCAGTGGATGATGTGTCTGCTGAGGATGCAGGTCATGGAAGAACTGGGACATTTTCATTTCCAGGAATGTAGTCCAGAACCTCGCTGACACGGGGCGCGCATTATCATGAATGGCACGACAATGGACCTCAGAATCTCGCCACGGTATCTCTGTTCATTCAAATTGGCATCGATAAAAATGCAATTGTGTTCGTTTATGCCTGGCCATAACCCCACTGCCACCATGGGGCACTCTGTTCACAACGTTGACATTGGCAAACCGCTCGCCCACACGACGCCATACACCTGGTCTGAGGTTGTGAGGCCGGTTGGACGTACTGCCAAATTCTCTAAAACAACGTTGGAGATGGCTTATGGTAGAGAAATGAACATGCAATTATTTGCTGGACATTCCTGCACGTTCCCTCAAAACTTGAGACATCTGTGGCATTGTGTTGTGTTACAAAACTGCATATTTTAGAGTGACCTTTTAATTGTCCCCCAGCACAAGGTGCACTTGTGTAATAATCATGCTGTTTAATCAGCTTCTTGATATGCCACACCTGTCAGGTGGATGGATTATCTTGGCAAAAGAGAAATGCTCACCAACAGGGATGTAAACAAATTAGTGCACAACATTTGAGAGAAACACGCTTTTTGTGCGTGAAGAACATTTCTGGGATATTTTATTTCAGCTCATGAAACATGGGACCAACACTTTACATGTTGTGTTTATATTTTAGTATAGAAAAGGTTATTTTTGGTTGTAATGGTGACTTCTAGAGACAGGCAGGCAGGCAGACAAACAGGCAGGCAGACAGACAGAGACCTCTTCAGATAGACTTGTAGACATCATAGTGACAGACAGAAAGAAAGACAGCTCTTCAGATAGACGTCATAGTGACAGACAGACAGCTCTTCAGATAGACTTCTAGACATCATAGTGACAGACAGACAGCTCTTCAGATAGACGTCATAGTAACAGACAGACAGCTCTTCAGATAGACATCATAGTGACAGACAGACAGCTCTTCAGATAGACTTCTAGACGTCATAGTGACAGACAGACAGCTCTTCAGATAGACGTCATAGTGACAGACCGGGACCTTTAATACCACAGTTCTATCCTGTCCAGCAGAGAGAGTAAACACTAACGTAAATAAATATGGGTTAGGGTTAGGGTTAGGGGTTAGGGTTAGGGTTAGGGTTAAGGGTTAGGGGTTAGGGTTAAGGGTTAGGGTTAGGGTTAAGGGTTAGGGGTT